>NW_007744264.1:9657-14242 GCF_000696425.1 Galeopterus variegatus
GTAACTGTAACTTTCATCGTTTTTCCCCCAATTATACTCTACACTCACCTAAACCTTTCATGTAGAAAGATTAGGTGAAAGATGGACAAGAACGTTTTTACAAAAGGTAACCAGAATTAAGTCTGGATCTCACAGGCCCCATTTTTGCCAGGCTGCTAATCACAGGGTGTACCAATCAGGCTGGCCCGGAGAAAAAAATATGCATCATGCCCAGGAATGGTCAGGATAGAATTCTAAATTTTCAAAATAAATCTGTACAATTTGCCACCCCTTTAGTTCTCGTCACTAGGTGGAGGTGGCTAATACGGAATGATCCCGTTCTAGGGACAGACAGGTACAGCGACCAAATTGTCTTATTCTCCGGTTGGGTTGCTCGACTTTACCACTGTTGACATTGTCCCAAATTGTCAACAAATAATTTTTGTATTGTCCCAAATAATTTGGTGTTAGGGGGCCTGTACTCTGTATGGTAATACATTAGCAGCATTCATGACCTCTACTCACTAGATGCCAGCATAAGAAGCTCAGTTGTGACAACCAAAAATGTACGCAGAGATGTTAAATGTCTGTTGAGGAGGCAAAAATCACCCTTGATTGTGAACCACTTGTTGAAAGATGTGTGGAGGTTGATTCAAAGGCTTCTCTTATTTTGTGGATGTTGGGTCCACTTCCACTAGCCTGAGACACCTTCTTTATTTCCCTGTTACCTTCAAAAGCCAAAAACATACAAGAGTGCATAATGCACATTGATGAAAAGAGAATGCACTTTGCTTAGAACTACAGAGATTCTGATTTTGTTTTTCATTACAAGTGTAACTGTGGCATCTTATTTGACCCCTATGATTCTCAGTTTTCTTGTCTGTAAAGATTGCCAATAACACCGTTACAGCTAATGTCCCCCCCCCCAAATTCAAATGGTGAAGTCCTAACCACCCAGTACTTACGTATGTAATTTTATTTGGCGATAAAGCCCTAAATAAATAAAATTAAAATGAGGTCGTTACGGTAGGCCTTAATCCAATATGACTGGATTCTTTAGGGGAAGAGGAGATGAAGGCAAAGACACACATGGAATGAAGGCCATGTGCAGACACAGGGACAAGGCAAATGTCTGCAAGCCAAGGAGAGGGACGCAGAAGAAACAAACCCTGCGAAAAGCTGGATGTTGAACGCGAAAAGCTGGATTTTGAACTCTTAGCCTCTAGAACAGTGAGAACGTAAATTTCTGTTATTTAAGCTCCCAGTTTCTGATAATTTGTTATGGAAGACTTAGAAAACAAATGACCAGTTCCTGATAATTTGTTATGGAAGACTTAGAAAACAAATACAAACACCTGAATGAAAGGAGTTTGTAACTATTGAAGAATATATATCCTATGAATACCACAGAGTCATTACGAGAAAGAGTCCACACATGAGCTATGACAATAGGTATTCTTTATTCTTTATGTGTCGAACACACTGTTCACTGCCATTTACTTACATTATTTCTAATTTCACCATAAACCTGCATGATGGGTGGGGTGGCCACAAGAATGCACCTTGTAGAGAGGGAGTGTAATTGACTAAAGGCCCCAACCACTGTGCTCTGAACTAATATTTCAGACATGGGTGAAAAGTTTTTGTATTGGATATGGATTTAGAATGGTAGGGATTTAGTCATTATTGAAGTGCATTCTACCTATTGGGCTTCATTCAGAAAACTCATTTAAACTCTCTGTGTCTCAGTCATTACGAGAAAGAGTTCACACATGAGCTATGACAATAGGTATTCTTTATTCTTTATGTGTCGAACACACTGTCCACGGCCATTTACTTACATTATTTCTAATTTCACCATAAACCTGCATGATGGGTGGGGTAGCCACAAGAATGCACCTTGTAGAGAGGGAGTGTAATTGACTAAAGGCTCCAACCACTGTGCTCTGAAATCATTGCCCTGTTTCCTCCCAGACTGTGTTTCCGAAGGGAGGCTCCCAGACAGTGATTAGCATTGCAGGGGTGATAAGTCAGGCTCATCCTGGGAGATGAGGGCATCACGTGAGTGCAGACTTTCGCTTAAGGGGTTTCTGAAGGTCTTCCTGAACTTTCTTTAGACTACACGTTAAGCGAGGATGTTTCCATCATAGCTTTATTCCCTGTCTTTGGCACTTGGACACAGGTGTACCTGGTGCCTCTTCTAACCTCTTCCAGCTCACTCTCCATTGCCTCTCATTGGCATTTTCCCTAAGAAAACCCCTGCACACTAAATCTTCACATGCTGACTCCTTCCTGGAAAACTTGGGCCAACACAGTAGTTGATTCTATTTTTTAGAAGAAACAGAGGGACATAACTACTACTAGTCAGCCTGTTTATAGATATGTTTGTCTGACTCCATAAACTGAGTTCTTTCCCCAACATGTAATGTGTCTCAAAATCTACAGTGAAAGTACGTTAATTATTAAAACCATTAAATGTAGCTGCTGTGTATATTTATTAACAATAAAGGAGAAATATGGAAACAACATATAAGGTCTATGAACAATCTAAGCACATACACAGTAACAGTGTCTTTCTGTCTGCTTTACCCATGATTTCAAAGGTCATGTTAAGTTGAATTCTCCTCCAAAAAATGACAGTACTCTGCAGACTATTGTCATCACACTCACCACCGTAGTTGCTAAAGAGGGAGCTAGTAAAATTCTCACTGTTACCTTTGAAATGACGAGAGGTAAAACAGCTAACTTATACCATGTGCCAAGCACCGTGCTAAGCACAGGATTTTATATGTATGTTGGGATACTTCAGTAGTAACAATGTGCCCCCGTAGTGGAATTTAGTGCTAATTTAAGAAAAATGTTTGGAACAAAACGTAAGTCACTGTAAGTTTCAGCACACTAAACAATGGTGGCTTGAAACAGAATTTTTGTCCAATTTCATAAAACTCGGAATTAAATAACTTGCACGTCTGAGTGCATGACATGAGTGCCCCGGGCACCCGTGTTCCTTTCCAGCTTTCCGTTGGATTGTTTGAGTGTTTGTTTCCCTTTTCCTCTTTACTGCTTTGGAAGTTATTCTTTCTATTCTGATCTGGTTAGTTACCTGTAAATTGTAACATGCATACTTCATTTTACACAGGCTAAATTTAATCAGTCAGTCTATCCTTCCCTTTCATAATTAAGGACATTATTTATATCCATCAGTCCTTTAGAGTATTGCACGTGACTGCTGTTTTAATATATCTGACACATTTAACTGTTTTTACTGGAAGGCTTCGGTTTCCACACTTTTGGAATAAAAAGCAAACCAAATTTCAGAGACATTAGTTCCTGCCTCACTGCAATGACTAAATTGAGAAGTTATGTGGGCACTATTTACAGAAAACTGTGGGAAACTACTTCTGTTGGACGTTTGGTAAGGCAACACTCTGGAAAAGAAAGACAAACTCGTATGAATGGGCTGAGGAGCCTGTTGAGCCACCCAATATCATTGGAATGTTTCTGCTCTACACATTATCAAAGATACTCTACAAAATCCAAAGAGTGCGTTAATCTATCACATTTGACAGTGGAGAGTATACTGTATTTTAGCATATTTGCAAACACTGTGAAATATCCAAGACTGGTACGTTTATTTCACGACTAATACATGATGTGCTGTTTTAGGAAATCTATTCGCACTTTTTTTTCAGATTTATGAATTTCATTTTAAATGTTATTAAATTCTGTATAATTTTTACTGATCCTAAATATTAAGATGTTTTAAATGTATAATAGATTATATATTATGAGGAAAGTTACAGTATGTTACAGTTTAGAAAATACGTTTCCTTTATGTATGTATATATATATATATATATTTTTTTTGTTGTTGTTGTTGTTGTTGTTTGTTTGTTTGTTTTGACAGGTAGGTGGATCGTAATCCCAGGCTCGGTATTTTCTACACCACGCTCAGCCAGTGATTGCACCAGCCACCCCTATATAGGATCTGAACCCGTGGTATCGGCGCTACCAGCGCTGCACTCTCCTGAGTGATCCAAGGGGCCAGCCTGATAAATATATTTTTTAATAATTGGATTATGTATGATTGTTTTGTATATCTTTACTAATATATCAGACATGAGTGAAAAGTTTTTTGTATTGGATATGGATTTAGAATTGTTGGGATTTTGTCATTATTGAAGTACTTTCTCCCTATTGGGCTTCCTTCAGAAAACTCATTTAAACTCTCTGAGTCTCAGGTTACTTACCTATAAAATGATTCTGGTGCTAAAAATAAGAATGTAGATAAATTTTTAAATACGACAGAGATGTTGATGATTAGTATATACTTAGTTAATCTCACAATATAACAGTTTATCTTTTATACCTAACAACTAATGCATTTCATTATTATTTCTCAAACGAAATATTGTATCTCAGTACTCAGGCATGTAACCCCATGTTGATACCCTGAAATTAGACTGTAAGCAATAATTTACAGTAAAATCTTTTTTTTTCTTTTATAAGGTATTTTACTCAAATTGAAGAGGATTGGCACATTTCTCTCTTTTTTCCCTGTCTTCCTTTGAAATTTATAAAGTGATACTTCATACACGAATATATT
>NW_007744264.1:16176-16995 GCF_000696425.1 Galeopterus variegatus
ATATAGACTTTTGGACTTCTGGTCTCTAGAATTGTGAAAGAATATTTCGTTGTTAGAAGCCTCCCAGTTTGTGCATACAGTAAAGTAATACATATACACTCTGGAACAATTAAAAATATAAATTAGAATAAAAATTACATTTTATTCTGCAATGATCTCATAGGTAGATAGTTATAACGTTGATTAAAAATGGTGATGGAAGGAATGTGGGGTACTTTTACTCCATTCCACTGCAATTTCTAAGTATGCATAGAAATAAACACTAACCTTTNTACCTGAGACTACTAAAAAGGCTGTGGAATTATCCAGAGATAAACAGGGTCATTTTAGAAAGGAACTGGACTTCCACCCACAGAATGAGCAAGGATGTGAGTGTTTTCCACAAACTGGTGTGTTAATATGTGACCGGAGAAATAGAAAATAGCTTGAAGCCACTTGACAGTAACTTGGCCAAAATAGCTGCCTGAAAGAAAGATGGGGCTTCAGTCTTGAATGTCTGCTGACTAACCTACCAGACACCAAGGAACGTGAGAGCCATGACACACATCATGTGGAAGAATTTCTCAGAAATCCTTAAAATAGCCCTGTGAGAGAGCAAGCTATCTTTGAACAGCTGCCAACCCCAGAGATTGCTGGCTGATAATCACACACAGTAAATCCATTCTGAAATTCTCAGAAATCATCAATAGTCAGGAAAGTAGGAGATGGGACAGAGAAAGTGATTGAAAATGCTGTTGGGGGCTGGTGGATGATCCTGCTTCTCCCCACAGGTGTCCCCCCGAGACAGACTCAAGCTAGACTAAGAGAGCACTTTTGAAA
>NW_007744265.1:0-830 GCF_000696425.1 Galeopterus variegatus
TCCCCCCCTCCTGCCACTGCGTAGCTCCTTATCTGTTCTTTCCCGACTCCAGGCCTCCCCCATGCTGCTCTATTCCTTCTGCAGGCAACGCCCTTCCCCATTTTCTCTTGCTTGAATCCCTCTCACCTTTCAAGGCTTGGTAGGAGTCTCTGCTGACTCCGAGCCAGTATGGCTCTGTCATTGTGACTCTCTTAGTACTTCACCTGGGCCGCTCCTCTACCTACTCGTGGTCCCCAATGGCTCATACTCCGAGTTTACCAAGCTCCAGGACAGTGACAATGAACCACACACAATAAGCACTTAATAAATATCCACTGTATGCATGCATGAGTGAATGAATGAATGAATGAGTTTGTGTTCATGATTCCCGCAGTGCCCAGCACCATGTTTGAGCAACAGCAAGTGCTTAATGCTTGCTGAGTGGATGGAGGGACTGATGAATAGAGGAAGGGAGGAAGGAAGAAAAGGAAGGTTGATTCTTCCAGAACCTGACCCTGTAGGACACACAGGTATTGCTAAGGGTGCCCTGTAATGTCTTGTCAGTGCCTGCCTGGGCCAGTGATCCCCAGTGCCTCTGGCTGNGAGATGAAAATGACTGGTGGGTAACTGAGCATCATTTACGGCCACCTTCAACACCCTGGTCCCCACAGAACAGAGGAACTAGATCCTCTCTAAGAGCTTGCTCTGAAAGCAGGGAGTATTTCCAGAGGCATGGGAAGTGGCCATCGTCTTTGCACCGAGCTAGCACAACCAGGCAAAACCCAACTCCACCCCCCTGAAGAAAATACAGCAAGCCCTGCTCCTTTAAGACTCAAGCAGCCTGAGCTGGA
>NW_007744265.1:2672-3326 GCF_000696425.1 Galeopterus variegatus
AGACCTGAGTGCCTTGTGTGTACTTACGTGTCTAGTTCTCATGGCAACGCTGCAAGGTGAGTACCTGCATACCATTTCCATTTTACTTAGAAAATGAGGCACAGAGGGGTCAAGTCACGTGCCCAAGGTCACACAGCTAACAAGTGTCAGGACAAATTGAAAGTCCAGAGCCCGCATAACCCAATGTTGATTCTGCCTCTACTTCCTAACCGCACTGTAAGAGGCTGATGAGTATCTGCTCTTCTCTTCCCATCTCCAGTGCTCCCCACTGGGCCCAGCTTAGTGCCTGGCACATATGGGCACCCAGTAAGCTCTGCTGAATGACCTCAAGAACACAGCTGCTGAGAAGATGAAGCCTCTGTTCCCAGCTCCCTGAGCTCACCCCCACCTGCACAGTCCCTCCAGAACCCCCGCAAGCCGCAGGGACCTACTCAGCTCAGAGTCACTATGCCACATCAGCATCCACCACCCTTCCCGAGGTGACTATCAGCATCCGAGTTGAGTCTGCCACCAACCATGGTCAGCGTATTCTCCTGCACAACATCGGAGGCCACCCCACAGGGCAGTCAAGGGGCAGGGCCCCAAAGCCCTGGGGAAGCTCTCGTGAGCTAGAGCCTCAAACACCTTCCCATCCACGGAGGTGACCTGTCATGG
>NW_007744265.1:5295-5701 GCF_000696425.1 Galeopterus variegatus
TGCTGAAATTGCTGGTTTGCTTGCTTCTATCTCTGGTGGAGATTATAAAACCTATGCGGATGGAGATTTTCTATGTTCTGTTTGTTATTCTAATCTATCCCCATAGCTAAGCACAGACAAATAGTAGGTGCTCAACAAATATTATTTGAATAATTTTCATATGTGGTGGACCTTGGAGCCAGCACAGTATTGGGCCAATAACTTAACTCTCTGACTCAGTTTTTCATCCATAAAATGGGGATAACAAGGTCTTCTAAGAGGATTAAAAGAAATCACTTGGTCAAAAGTGCCTGGAACTCAGTAAACATTGGCACTGTTAGGCTCTGGCCCATAGAATCCCCATGCCATCTCTGCAAATAGGGCCAATCCTGGGAAACAGAGTTATTCAAAATACACAGACTGAGAA
>NW_007744265.1:7779-8961 GCF_000696425.1 Galeopterus variegatus
TGCTTCCTCCTATAATTTCATGTAACGGGTCCCCTCAAATAGAAAGTCCTTAATTTTAATTGCACATTATGCTCCCTTTCTAAGGGCAGACAGCTATGTATTCATCCAGCTAATTGTTCAAGAGAAAAAGACATGGAACATATTGCACCAAATTAAGTACTTGCTAGTTACTATTATGACTGGGGCTATGTTGCATTCCTCTAATTGCCTTTTTAGTAGCTCCCAAGGAAATCTTGGCATCTTTTTTTTNCCTGCAGCTGAGTGAGAGAACATGCCCAGAGGGGAATCATCGGTTCAGTTAATTAACATTCCCTGAACACCCAGCCTGTGCTAGGCAAGCACTGTGCATACAGACACGCCACAGACACTGCTCTGCAGATCTCCCAGCTGCAGGGAGAGAGTCCCAGCTCAGGAGATTGGGCAGGAACTAATGCCTTCTTTCTACAGAAAAAGAAATGAAAGCCAAAAGATTTGGAAGAAGGAAAGGGCTCTGTGCATCCAGATAGAGGCTTGAGATGTCAAGAAGTGTGGATGGAGAAAGGAAAGATGGAAAGTCAGAGGTGCCAAAAAACCTATAACCTGGAAGTAATTACCAGCTGCCACTCTACACTGAGGGCATTATCCACACAGATGTTGNTTTTTTTTTAAATTATTTTTTGGCTTAGACTACCTATGATTATATAAAGGCCAACAAATCCTGGAGGTGTATTATTACTGGTGGTGATAATAGTAATTAAGAAAATGTATAGATGTATAGCCATATGTTTTACTCGACGAAAGAAGAAACAGAGTAAAAATAGTGTTTACTGAATACCTACTGTGAGCCCAGCACTGGGCTGGGCACAAGAAAAAACTAGCCCTCATTAGCATTCAAGAACCCGCTTTTACTGATGAGCATTGAAGGGTAAAGAAGTAAAAATCACTTGTCTGCACCAGGCACACAGCTGGTTATCAGAGGAGGCGGGTTTGGAGCCCAGGCCAGTGTAGACTAAAGTGCAGGCTCCTGTGGGGCTACCACAGGGACAGTGGCCCCTTCCAGACTCACCATTTGCCCTAAGAGAATGAGACCAGCTTCTCAATTCCTACTTTATAGATATGGCCACCTTCATAGACAGGAAGCGATTTCCCCAACTTTGGTGGATCAAGCTGTGCATCAGAAGGCAAAAGAAGGTGCTGGGGCTC
>NW_007744265.1:10820-11797 GCF_000696425.1 Galeopterus variegatus
AGGCTAACTCCTGCTAATATCACTGTCAGCCTACAATAGAGCTCGTTCATTCAACAACGACTTATTGAGCACCTACTATGTCCCAGGCATTGTACTGGGGGCTTGGGATAATCAGTTAACAGAATGAATGTTGGTGTTGTGGTGTTGACATTCCAGTGGCACATGCAGAAGGAGCAAACCACCACGAGTGTCCCTGCACCCCACACCCCAGCTGTGAAGCCAGGCAGCCTGAACACACACAGGGAGACCTTCCCTCTACTTTAGTTCAGCCCCTCTGTGCACAGTGGAGGAGCAGAGGGTCCTGGGCAGGCTTTGTCCCAGGTCAGGCTGAGCCTCACAGCAGAACATNAATTCACATATCATAAAATTTTACAGGGTTTTGAGCAACCCCTTAGGAGGGTCAGACTTTTTGAAGTGAAGTACGGAGATAGGAGGAAAGGCCTCGGGAGACAGATGCTTTAGCCTCATCAAGTCAGTGCAGATTTCAGCTCTGAGCTGCTCATGACCTGGGGCAGGAGACAGGAGGAGGGTGGCAGGGGGCAGACCATCCTTGGAAAGGTGAAATTATGGAACAGCCAGGACCAAGTAATCAGAGGGGCCTGTCCCCAGATCCTGGTCCTGCCACTTCTCAGCTCTGTTCATTTGGGGAAGTTACTGACCCTCTCTGAACCTCAGTGTTCCCATCTCTAAAATGGAGCTAAGGCAAGTACCTGCCTCAGAGAACTGTTGAGACGATTAAATGAGACAGGGTCTGTACAGTGTCAGCCCTGGCTCCAGGCTCACAGCATCATCATGAGAAGCATCTAGTTCTTCCTAAAACTCTCTCATTCAAAATAGAAAAAGATCCAACCTCTTGTCTTCTAAGGGTCCACAGCTGAAAACACCTCACCCCCAAACCATTCCTTGCCTTCTATCCATATGAATACAGCAACTTTGCTTTGAAGACCAGGTGCCCACCCACATAATAAGTATCCAAG
>NW_007744265.1:13888-15848 GCF_000696425.1 Galeopterus variegatus
CTTAATGATTTTTTTTTTAATACTTAAAGGTAACTGCTAGGAACATTGAGAGCAGGATTTAATATTCCAAATCAATAGAAGCAGCGTATTAATGTCAGACTGTCTGGGTTTGAGTCCAATTCTGCCGTTCTACGCCTAGGGGCAAGTTCTTTCAACTTTTACTATCTCACTTTCTCATCTGTAAAATGGGGACACCAATAGCACCTGCTTCACAGCAAAGGTGAGCAGGATGATTTGTACACAATGCCTTTTCCAGTGACCAGGACACACTAGGCTGTGCTGGATGCTGTGACAACAACCACACCCTCCTTCAGGCACAAAGCGCCCCCGCCCCGCAAGGTGCTGGAGTGCAGCCAGGACCCCTCAGCAACCAGCCCTTGGAAGACTTCCTCGGCTGNGCTTACCCCACGGCACCACGTTTTACTTCCTTGTCTGTCTCCTTGTCCCTGCAAGCTACTCTGGCTGACTTTCCTCTGTCCACCCTTCCCCCGGCACTGTGTCTGCAGGGACTGAGCACTAACACATTGCAAAAAATGAATAAACGAAAGGATAAATGAGCGACTTCCTCAAGAGAAGAGCAGATAGGAAGAAAGAAAACATCTTGAAGTAACGTGATGGCATCGGAAACTTCCAGGATGGAGACAGACTCCTACAANGGGTTGGGGGCACCGCCAGCCTCCAGGAAGCTGGGTGGAGGGAGGGTGGGTGGACAGCAGAGGTCAGAGAGAGCCTCAGGCTGCATGGCGGGCCATGAGGTGAAGAGAAGGGGGCAGTCGTCACAGCCCAGTCCGTTCACGTTCATGTGGCACTGAGATGGTCTGGAGTTCTGAGCTCACATATTCAACAAACCAGGGCTGGCCCAGTGTTACAGAACATCAACTGGACCTAAGTGACTGGTGGGGAGGGGACTGTGCTTTCTTCATCTCTATAACCCACAGCACCTGAAGCACCACCGGCACAGAGTGACCACACAAGCTGTGGACAGGGATCCTCCTGGATGAGGCCCAGGGTACATGGGGTAGAAAGGGCTTCCTGGTGGGAGAGGAACCTGCATATAGACACCTCTTCCCTGTTTCCAGCCCGGGTCAGGCCAGCCTCTGAGCATCGCTGGGCAGGGAACCAAACTGTGCCTCTGCCACCTCCTGGCTGTGTGACTTTGGGCAAGCCAAGTAACCTACCTCTCTAGGCCTCAGATTCTCTTCTGAAAAATAAGGATTAAATGAGTGAACAGAACAGAGGAAAAGCATCTGGAGTTTCTGAGTTAAGCGTTAGCTACTGTTCACTGTAATGTACTTTGTCAGGTCCGAGGAGACTGGGAGCCAGTGCTAGAACGTCAGTCTGCCACCTGACAAACTCCTACACAGCCTTCACACCCCAAGTCGGAGCTCATCTTCCACAAGGAAGCTTTTCTTGCCGAGGAGCCGCTCCTCCGACTCCGTGAGTCTTTGCTAGACGCTTCCCCAGCATGCGCTTACCCCAAGGCACCACGTTTTACTTCCTTGTCTGTCTCCTTGTCCCTGCAAGCTACTCTAGCTGACTTTCCTCTGTCCACCCTTCCCCTGGCACTGTGTCTGCAGGGACTGAGCACTAACACATTTCAAAAAATGAATAAATGAAAGGATAAATGAGCGACGTCCTCAAGAGAAGAGCAGCTAGGAAGAAAGTAAACATCTTGAAGTAACGTGATGGCATCGGAAACTTCCAGGATGGAGACAGACTCCTACAAGCACGCAAGCAGAAATAAAGCGCTGATGTGCAATGGAAGATGAAAGAATCCGTGGGCCCTAAGACTGCTCTGCACAGCGCTTTAAACCTCAGAAGGCAGTAGAACAACCAAGCAGGAGCTTAATGGGGAAATGTTGCAATCCAAGAATTCTACACCTGTCAGCTGGTCATGCGTGTGTAACGGCAACAAGGAGACATGACCAAAAATACAGGCTTAATGATTTTTTTTTAATAC
>NW_007744265.1:16541-17022 GCF_000696425.1 Galeopterus variegatus
CAGAAATTAAGGGTGGTATCCAAAGCTGTTCTCAGAGGAAAATGTATATCCTTAAATGCTGCCAAGATTGAAGGAGGCTGATTAAAATACATAAAGTGAGATTTCAACAAATATTTTTTAAAATATTTTTTTAGATAAAGAGCTAAATAGAATGAAAAATATAAAACATAAATTAGGAGTAAAATTGAAAAATAAATGCAAGAGCTGGTTAAACATACACAAATAACATTTTACTAGNAGTGAGCCCACAGCAAAAGTATAATAGCAAGGAAACAACAAGGAAATATAATGTATAATGAGCGGGAAGCATAAGACAGAACAGGGTGGTAGTGATGGCAGAAATCAAACATATGGGTTAAAATCTGCTTAAAATGCTTTAATGGGGAATACAACAACAGCAACCGCAAAAACCCTAACAATTTGCTATCTATTAGAAACACACTTGAAACAAAGTGACAAAGAAAAAGCAAAAAGAACATAA
>NW_007744266.1:0-17020 GCF_000696425.1 Galeopterus variegatus
CAGAATGAAATTTACCAACAATGGCTCTCTCAGGGTCTTTCTTGTACTCTTCATATAGAGAAAATATTTCATTTTCAGCGAAATTGGAGACAGGCAAAAAATAATTTTTATTCCTAAACATTGTCTTCTTTTCGCTTTTAGTCTCCTTTAGGTAAAGTCCTTCCCACGGGATTTTCTTTTTCTTCCCTTCTCATTAAAGGGTCTTCCTTCATTGCCTAGCCATGTGCTGTTTTAGCTCTTTTTGTAAGCTTGCCAGTTTACTCCCACCGTCTTTTAGTATTTAATTATCTAGCTACCTCACAGTTAAAACTCATTCCAACTGCTGAGGAATTGCTGTCTGGCACTTATTAGCTCTTTCCTTTGTATCTATTACATATGATTAACCTCTGGGGCTTTCTTGATACATATATTTTTAATTCTAGAGTTTCCCAATAGTAATTGGTGATGGTGAAAAAAAAAAACAAAGCAAAACTGTAGCTAAATCATTAATGAATGATTTTTCAGAAGTTGAAAAAAACTGGGAAAGAAGAAAAAGACCCAGGAAACTGAAACTCAAATGGTCTGGTTTGAGTTTCAGAGAGAACAGACTGTTAATTTTTATATTAGCAAAACTTTAAGTGCCTTGTTATTATGTAACAGAAGAATGAACGATGAGATTGGGATTACCAAAAATATTAGAAGCTTTAGGTTATCTTGCTTTTTTTCTTGACAATATATGCATGTGCATATACTGAAGTCTAGTTATTCTTTGCCCTTGTCCAGGTTTACATCTTCAATATCTCTGAGGTGTCACAGTGATTGCTATCATCCATCCAAAAGCTTGTTGATACTCTCTCTGGAGCCCACCTATGAACCATTGTATCAGATGGGAGGGTCACAACTAAACAACGTGTTAAATTAGATTTGCATAAAACATTCCATCTCTTCCAGGTTGAGCTTGCAATCTTTGCTTGTTTTCATCTTATCTGTCCTGGTTTCAGCATCATTTCTACAGAATATCAGTTGGTCACCTTTGAGCAGATGGTACAACTTTAGATCTGCTGCTGCTGCTTAATCTAGAGGGTTGGGTGTTCATCCCAAGGATTGTACTGTTCACCCCAGTGCATTTGTCAGGCAGAGAGTTCTATGCCTCTCACATCCTCCCCTGGAGTAGGGGAGATCTGGTATTCCAAATATCTGATATTGAAGAAATCTGATCCTGGTAGGCATTTAGCAAGAGATTAAAGAAGTAAAGTACCATGAGACTGTGTTCATCCCTAGGGGCTGGTGGAGAAGTCTGTTTTCTATTCTTAAATCACCAGGGTGAGACCACTCAATGGTTTTCTCCAAATAAAGATTGTTTTTCCTTAGGTTAATTCTTGTTTCAACAAAGGGATCTTCTGCTCTCCAAGATGAAGACAAACTATTAAGCACTGTAAACTGTGAGGCTAAAATAAAAACTCTAGTCTCCTCGTTAAGTGGTAAAAAATCAGTGAGATTTAAATATTTCTCTAGATGGTGTGCAGATGAAAATCTACTTTAATGTATTTCCAGGACTATTTGTTCTGTTGCAGTGACTTTTTTTAAAATGATAATCACATTTTCAGTATGCAAAACTTAAAATAGGGGCCGGCCCGGTGGCGCACTGCGCTAGTGCGCCGCTTGGGAAGCGCGGCAGCGCTCCCGCCGAGGGTTCGGATCCCACATACAGACCGGTTCCCGCTCACTGGCTGAGCGAGGCGCGGGGGCAACACCGAGGATTGTGATTCCGTTGCTGGTCCCGGTCCGGTCCGGGGGCGACACTGAGGGTTGCGATCCGTTGCCGGACATGGAAAAAAGACAAAAAAAAAAAAAAAAAAAAAAAAAAAAAAAAACTTAAAATAAATGGGCCTTTCTTTGGTCATTTACTGCTGTAAAACAATTTTTACTTTGTAGGAGATAAAATGAAGTGTCATGCACAGATGTAACCCTTTTTTCTCATGGAAACTGTGTGGTGGGTGAATAGAAAGTCAATGGTGGTTAGGAATTAGAAGAGGCATTTTTCTCTAGAAATGAGAAAAAATAATGAATAATTAAACAAAATGCTACCAAGTTGTTTAAAATGGAATTTTAAAGATTTCAGAGTCAACTTAAATCATTCCTGTTAGACTACAACGTAAATATTATAGAATTAGATGCTCTTCTTTAAAAACTGACATTTATGAAGATGGAATCTGAAAAGACACTTGTTGCATTTCTGGAAGATATGCTGAAAATTTATGCCCAAATAAAAATTACTTAGGATCTTTTCCTTACACAAGGAAATATTTTTTTTCTCCCTACAATTCATTTTTTATGTCAGAACACCTGTAATAAACATTTATTCCAATGGTGATGGCAGGAACTTAGAACACCAGGATTTCACACTGATAGGACTTTTTTAGTAAACTTGTAGTAATAAGGGACAAAAATGTACCCTTTGAATTTTGAGGGACCTAGGGTTAAGACACCAAAAAACTTGCAAGAATGTATTTTCTTGTCTATTATTTTACTCCATAAACTCTGAATCTCTTCTTAAAAAATCAATTTTTTCCTCTCCTCTTGAAGATATTATTTATATTTATTTTCCTTTTTCCCATAACCACAAAGCTGAGGTTAAGATGTTTTAATTTGTATTATTCTGTTTTATAAGACGTGCTAACAACTTTTTAAAACCAAACTAGTTACCTTATTTTTACCACACTTTTAAATAAAAATATTTGTCTACCAGGTTTTCATCTTTTCTTGAACTTAGTTAGCATTTGCTTGATAGCCATCCTGCAGATGATTCAGAAACCCCCTTCTCCAAGATGCTTATGTCAAATTCACCACCCTGGTAATCATTGTTCATATTTTATGCTATGACTTTTTGTGAATTGGTCATTCTTCTACTGAATATCTCCTCAATTTTGAAATCATTTCATAGTACTTGCTGTATCCCGAGGCTAGTGGCGCTTTCTTGCTTCAAGATCATCTGTGCATAATGAATATCTTATTCAGATGTCAGAAATGTTTTGTTCATTAATAGCAGCCACGCTTGAAATGGTGATTGACAAAGCCAAGTGGCAATGATTGCAGGGAAATGGTGTGGGGAGAATGTGTGTAAGTGAGAGTGAAGGAGTAGGGTGGTGTGTGTATTTTGAAAAAGCTTATTCAACATACCTACCCTCTTTTCTTCATAATATAAACTATAAAAAATAATGCTAAATAAAATCTTAGCAGGTGTGCACATGCAAAAGATAGGGTAGAAAACACAGAGGGGGTATGGCTAAAAAAAGAAGCAACTGCTTTGCGGGCAAGAAGTCTATCATTAACTGAAATGGAAGTAATGGCTTACGTGAGCTGCATATAGTTATTTTGTGACATTAAGTTGTTATCTTTACAACTGTCTTAAATAGGACATATTTATAAATATGTATCTGTATGCATACATTGGGGAAACTGAAATATGGTACAAATGAGTTAGGCTGTCATATGTGTTCTGTTACTATGGGAACAATTAATTCTCCATATGCAGATTTTTGGTTTCTCTTCGTTGTCACATTCCTGG
Source organism: Galeopterus variegatus (assembly GCF_000696425.1). Taxonomy (NCBI): domain Eukaryota; kingdom Metazoa; phylum Chordata; class Mammalia; order Dermoptera; family Cynocephalidae; genus Galeopterus; species Galeopterus variegatus. The sequence continues at coordinate 3,548 of NW_007744266.1, forward strand.
GTCATCTCAAACCCGCTACTGTATATTCAGAGGGTACAAATCAAGGTTATTAAGAAGAAGACAGTAGGAAGATAAATCTTCTTTAAGAAGTCAGAAAAAAGTCATTTTATTACTCAAAAGTAACAAAGAAAACATTATTTAAATTTGTGTTCTCACACCACTTTTCTAAAATATTAGCGAGAAGTATATGCAATCAAATTGTACTGTCTCTCTTTTCTCCTCTGTTTTATCCACGAATTGATTATTACAGCCCATTACATCTTTTCTTTCCAAGAACCCTCGTTTTGGGGTTTTATACTTCTAAGCATCATTAGCCAGCACTGATCAGAGGTCACAAGGAAGGGTGATGAGAGTTGAAACTTAAATGAATATTAATAGGAAGCTATAATTAGAAAAAAGAAAAAAAGAAAGAAAGAAAAAACTTTTTTGAGGGAAATATTTGAAAGGATTTAAAAAGTTGCAGTTTGTGAATCATATTTGTTCTCCACCCTACTGTATTACCGTAATACACATAAGAAATTCACTATTGAGTTTCCCAAAATATAAAAGCATGTTGTTTTAAATTTATAGTTTAAGACCAAATCTCAGACAAATAATCATAGTTATCACACTTAATATTTATTTCTGGATATATATAATCTAAGTCTATAGTAAAGATTATTTTATATACATCATTATATAGAAATACACATTTATGCAGAAATACATACAACACAAATATACCAAACGTGTATATTTAAATAAATTTTATACATGTGTAAATATATTCTTGGTATCTTAGCCTGATTTGGCATTGTTTCAGAAATGTGTATTTCTAAATTAACTGATTTTATGTTCACTTGATTCTTCCACTGGAAATTTACCTAAATTTAATTTTAAAATACATTTCTTTAAAATCACAGTAAAAAGAGTTTAGCAGGAACATGTCTTTTGTATTAAGTTAAATTATTTGCTATCTTATCCTTTATGGGGCTGAATTCTTAAAGAATACGTGTGTAATGACTATCAAATGAGCACCAGTGATCATTTGGTCATACCAACTTTATTAATTATTCAAGTAGAAATTATTAAAGGAATAACTTTTCAAAAAAAAGATTAGATATGCAGACCTCCATAATCAATACAATCTGCTTTCCCACCATAGAGATTAACTGATTGTATGATGTTAAATATTTACCACAAAAGGAAGTATTTTTAGTGTAGTCTTAAATGGAAAAGGAGAAGAAAGAAACTGACAGCTTTTCTTTTAGGTTTAAAAAAATATTCCTTCTGTGACCTTTTGAGGACATTTTCTTTTGCTCTAAATATTCTGATAAATTAAGATAAAAAAACAGCAATTACTTATTCATGAAATAAATCAGCTCTCTCCCTTGAGAAGTGAATCAATGAACCAGCAAGTGGTTTAGTTCCCTGGAGGGGGCTGCATGTTAGGTGCTTTCAGTGTTCTGTGCTCTATGAGGGCTTTATCTGAGAAACACATCCCATCACTTGGGCTTTGAAACCTCCAGCTTGCTCTGTGAGCTAAAGCTGCCTCACAACCACAACTGTGAGCTGAAAGCCTGTTCTGAACATGTGGGCACATGGGAACTCTCAGGTTCAGACTTTGTCCAAGGGAAAGGGACTACAGGCTAAAGACCAAGCAGGGACTTTAGAATCTGCCTCTTACTGGGATCATATCTCAGTGGACCTCATTCTTTTCAAATTAAATAAAGGTTGATCAATTTGGTATATCTCTCTGATACTTGTAAACACAAAGAGCCTGATGAGAAGAAGAGGCATATTTGTGAAACTTTCCCTTAAAAGTGGGTGGTAGGGAAGAAAATATTTGCTAATCGTCTATGTATGCAATTGGATAATTATTTTACTTGTTTTCTAAGAAAATTGATGTTTTTTTGTTTCCTTTTGAATTTGTAATGGTTAACAGCTATAATCTGATGAGAAGAGCCTTGGTTTCGGGAAAAAAAGCTTGCAATCACCTACACTTTGGTCCTTAGTGGCCATGAGACTTGAGAAAAGTCAACTGGCCTGAGTCTGTTTGTTGTTTTCCTTGTAGGTGTAAAGTGGATGATACCTTTCTTACCAGATTGTTGTGAGAATTACATGCTGATGAACATGAAAGTGTTCTGAAATAATAAAGAGCCACTGCTCTTTATTATGATTGACATGCAAGCCTGGCTGATGGATTTATGGAATTTTAGAGTATGGAAAGGTTCCCCAGAATGTTAGACATAGTTTTGAAAATAACAAGAGGTCCTATTGGGATACTGCAATTCCATACAGAAAAGTAAGATTCATAGACAGGCAAACTTGGAAATTGGAATAGAAAAGAAAATGAGAAGAAACTATAAATGGCACAGGTCAAATCTGATGAACAGTATGTGATGATTTGCCAGAAAATTGTATATGGGATAGGTATCTAAGACCTTTGTTCAGGTTACAGGCTTAAGGTTGTTTTACTGGTAGCTCAAGTAATGAATAATGCCAGTTGTCTCCTATGAGAGAGTTACAGGTTACTTAAGCTATAATTTTTTTTTAATATCAAATAAAATACCTAAACTTCTGATGGTTCTCATTTGCCTATATTATGAACTTGAAAAAAGAATGAGAAACATCAAAGAAATGAAATAAATGTGCCTTGTCCGAACGGGGAAGGAGAGAATCACTTGGAAATGAATGGGACAATTCTGTTCTATTCTGAAAGAAATGAAAAGCATTTTGTCTTTCTCTGTGTGAGAAAATAGGCATCCAGGATTTTCTCTGTGAGCATGAAGACACAGAACTGTAGGCATCAGCCAAAGTGAGGCTTAGCACATAAAATCTGTGATGAAAATTCCTGAATTTACATAAAAACTCCTGACATAATCTTGGCATTGAGCAAAATGTCCAGCTGAGAGAAGGCAGCAGGCTTAACAACTTTCAGGAAAGGTCTGGTGAAAGCAAAGCCTTCGATTCTCTTATGCTCAGAGCAGTCGTATCAGACCAAGGTTGCTCCTAGGAGAAAAATCTTCACTATATTGCTGCTAAGGAGGTTTCAGGATGAAAATTTATTTAGAGAGTGTTGGAACTCTGGTTTATATACATTACTGATCTTTTGAGGTACTAATGATGGAACATTCACTGAAAAATTATTCCAATATCCTGTCTTTTAAAAAAAATTGTTGTTTTCGCAAAAAGTTATAAGACATAAAATACCTTAGAAAATGGTATTGCCCCTCCAGTTTCACAGTGAGAGTAATGGACTGTATGCTTGTGATCCCCCCCTAATCCCCACCAGCTCCAACTCATATGTTAAAGCCTTGACTCTCCAGTGTGGTTGTATTTGGAGATGGGACCTCTAAGGAAGTAATTAAGGTTAAACGGGGTCATAAAGGTGGGGCTTGATCCATTAGGATGTGTCCTTATAGGAAGAGACACTAGAAAGCTCATTAGCTCTCTCTCTCTGCCATGTGACAACATAGCAAGAAGACAGCCATCTGCAACCCAAGGGGAGAGCCCTCACTGGATACCAATCCTGTTGGCACCTTGATCTTGAATTTTCATCTTTCAGAATGGTAAGAAAATACATTACTGTTGCTTAAGCCATACGGTTTGTGATTTTTTTTTATAGCAGCTAGAAGAGAGAAAGACAGTGAATAAGCCAACTTTCTCCCTAGGTGGTGAGATCAAAGTATAAAGTAAGTAAACTGGTAGTTAACTTTAAGTTGGATGTCTTGTTCTACCCCATTTTGTGTGTGTGTGTGTGTGTGTGTGTGATTTGTGACTATTAATAATTGAATCTAAACGGGATTTATTGACTTAAAATAGATGAAAATATTACGGTAAATATTAGAGGTATGACATAATATAATAGATGTGGAGGTGAGTGTTTTTGTTTGCTTATGACTTATTTATGCATGAAAATTTACATAGTTATTTTCTGACCCATTTCTCTCATCAAGTGCAACAGGAATAAAAGGTACCTATGAAACAGGCCAGACATCCTTCAACAAATTCATGTGAAATGTTTAAGAAATGGGTACATCAATGCTGGGCAATTCTATTTCAGTTGGGGTCTTTCAGGGAACAGAGACATCATCATATGACCTCAAGTCCCCCAGGCACTGTTTGTGTATTGCATGGGAGGGAAGTAAAGAAGTGCATGATGCCTTGTAACAAACAGGCCTTTGAGAGAACTGAAGCACTGTCCCAGGATCTCTCGGCAATCCTGAGAGTCTACTCTTCTTGTGCCTGATATCTTCCTCTGCCTCTGTTCTTGCTCTCTTATAGCTCAGGCTTACCACCTTCTCTTTATGAAGCTTCCTTCCCTTGTCTTCCTCTCACCCGTGAATATGTCTCCATTTGCCTTTTTTCCAAACTTCTCAAGAAAGAATCTGTTTAGGTGGGCTTATCCAGTGTACACCTCTCCTGCTGGGTAGAGTGCTCATATGGGGCCATATGACAGACCACTGGTCTCCCTCATGTCCAACTTTGGAACAGGTTTGATGCATTGTGGCCAGACTTGCATGGTTATGTGACCCAAATCGTGGTGATCTAATTGACATGGACTGATATTCAAGATTTGTTGGCAAATGGATATACATGTGTAGATAAGAAGAAAAAACGTGGAGGTATACACACCAAGATCTGTCTTTCACATCTCAACAAAAGTCATGCTCTCTTTTGGGCTCTCTACCCTTTCCTATTGACTTTTGCTTTTACTGTCATAAAGAAATGTTTACTCCTTTTTATGTTTCCCATTTTACCCACTGCCCTCTTGCCTCTGATAACACCGATGGGCATGGCCTATTTCACTCCAGTGGGACAAGCAGATTAGATAGGACTTAGGGCAGGAGCTGGTGTTGAGTCAGGGAATGGCATGAGAGGGGAGAAAGGGATGTGGGTAGGTGGGATGTGGGTACGGGTGGCATGTGGAAACAAGTCAATTCCCAGCAAGCAGAAAAAGGTCTCCATTGGTCTTGCAGCAGAAAGCAGTTGGTTATTTAGAATCTAAATGGGGCTCCATCTCTAACTAGGTATGTAACTTTGGGCAGTGTACCTAACCATGTCAAGCTAGGATGAGGAGTTTGGATCTTGTTTTAAACATATTGGAAAGTCAAGGATAATTTTTAAGCAGAGAAGTAACACGATTTGAATTATGTTTATAAAGATCACCCAGGCTTCTGGGTGGGAGTGGATTGAAGTTGGAAAAGGGTGGAAGCAGGAGACCAATGAGGGGTCCTATGGTCCAGTGAAGAGATGATGGTGGCTTGCAGCCTGGGTGGTAATGGATGTTGGTGTTGAAATCTAGATAGAGACAAGAGGATAGATTCAGGATTTACTCTGGAGATGGAGGCAAGGAGACTTTCTTATGGATTAGAATAATAACAGCCACAAAAAAAGTGGCTCTAAAACTTTCTTAAAATCCTAGGATGGTCCTGGGCAATCCATGCTGTTGGAGAAATACATCTTTCCGTTCATGTTCCCTTTCTCTACCCACTTTGCCATCAGGGCACCATGCAGTTCCCAGAGGCTGAGGAACCCTCCAGCAGCATCTTATGCTCAGTTTCTTTCTTAATTCACTTCCTATAATTACTTCTTATATCTTATAGTCTCCCTTGGCCCTTTGGAGGAACTAAACTTTACTTTTTTACAGGTATTTTCCACTAAATATAGATTATTTCATGTACAGCATTCCCAAGAAATAAAACATTTGCATTTTAACATGGAATAATTCTTGTTGGAAAAGTCAGAGACAGTGGCCAAGTCAACAGGATCTTTAACTGAATGGGGGAGGGTCCTTTAGTGTCCTCCAAATGACATCGCTTTATTTAAATCTCTTACTTTTACTCAAAAGCAGGACTGTTCTGGGCTGGCAATAGATGGTTCTCTTCTGTGAATTCTGTATCTTTTTGTACAGCTTTTAAAAATACATTCACCTGAAAATACACACACTCTTACACACACAAACACACACATACCTGAAAACATGTACACATGCTCACACCCTACCCCTGAATTAAAATCTCAGGGGTGGGCCCAGGCAGTGGTATTTTGACAAGTTCTACATGTCAGGAGTCAGCAAACTTTCCTGCAAAACGCCACATAATAAATGCTTAGGCTTTGTGGGCCAGGTGGTCTCTGCCCCAACTACTCAACTCTGTGGAGGTAGTTCAAAATAGCTAAACAAGTGAGTGTGGCTGTTTCCATAAATCTTTATTTACAAATGAGGCAGTAGGCCAGCTGTGGCTATAGTTTGGCAAGCACTGTCCCGGGTGATGACTCCACAGTGTTCTTCAGCCTCAAGGTGTCCCTGCTGGTTTGATTCTGATTTTGAGGATGTGCATCAATCCTTGATCATTTGCTGAGTCAACAATTTATTTCTTGAGTATTTACTATGTGTCAGGCACTTAGAGTACAAATACCAGCGCCTGCCTTCAATGAGTCACAGTTGCTAGAGAAAAAAGACAAAAAAGAGACAATTAATAATGGCAGGACAAAGGTAAACATCAATTTCTGTGGGAGAAAGCAGGGGAATCAGAGTGAATGCTAATGGTAAAATGATGCACACTAGAGGAGTTGACTTGAATTCTCACTGGTAGGCTCAGCCATGGCGCAAGATCCCAGGGCCAACTCTGGCCTGAAGTAGCAGTTTCCTTGGTCATTCAGGACTCTAGGAACTGGGTTCTGCCCTCATGCTAGGCTGCAAGTATCTGAAGTATTGCTTTCCCCTTGCAGATCTCCCTCCAGATGCAGCCTCTCATTCAAAGTATTGCACTCTGGTCTCCTTCCAGCCCGTCTTCTTCCCTGACTGTTACTAACATTTTACCTTCCCCATTTTAAGTTCTCTATTTTTTCTTTCTTTCCATCCAACTAATCCATTTGTGAGAATTGTTCTATAGGCCAATTGCAAGCATGGTTTTATAGTAGTCTCTTTTCTCTAGGACTGATCTGCAGAAAGCAGTAGGCCCCCTAGAAATTAGTGGTGCTGTATAGACCTAAATCTCAGTTTATAATCTTGAAAAATATAATCTGTCAGTGCTTATTTGTATATTTTCTAAAGTTGTTATGAATGCTTTCATAATCTTGTAACTCAGTAGTGGGCAATTGTTCTGTCCCTATGATGTGCCTCAGTGTCTTTATGGAATTTAGTGACACCATACACAGTAAGGCTTCATTAGCTCTGGGTTGAAGCACATCCAGAAAACAGGCCCCTGATTCACTCTTTTGGCCTGGAAGCCATCATGGTGCATCAGCCTGGTAAGCTGGGGACATTTCTTCTAATGATTTCAGAGGTTGTCCGAGCTGAGTGAAACATGGCTTTGGTGCTGGCTAAAGCATCCTGTTTGACCAAAGTGTCAGCTATTTTCCAGAAGGATTAAACTACCCCTGCATACACAAGTGTTCAAAATTCACAGGCCATCTGGGGTTCCTGTATTCTCACATGAGAAACCCCAGATGGATTGTAAATTCATCCCTGTGGGTAATATAGTGCAGTTGCTCCTCGATCCTCCTGCTTTTCCCAGTGGCATCTGATACTATGGCCATGATGAGGTTAATTTATGTGGCTTGATACACTTTATCATCTGTCACTTGTACAGCTCTTGCTGTGCCATCTGGTGTCTCAGAGGCAGTTTCAGGAAGCAGCATGCATAACAAGGTATCTGCATTTGTGAAATCTTTCAAGCATTTATAGGTAATAGCTAAAAGATATTTTGAGAAGCCAGTGCCCATTTCTGCTGTGGATCACCACTAACGTGGATAATCTGACATGAGGTTCAAACAAAGCCTGCTATATTTTGCAGGAAAGCACATCTGAATTAGTTCACAATCACTGATATTGATGGAACTTATTTATTTCAAGACCCTGAATATCTCTATCAGGCTGAGAATATCTTACTAGGCTGTTGTGAAAATCAGTAAAAGGCAGAGGCAATGGCTTACTATCAAACATGATGGATGATGAGACAAAACAGCACATACTAGCACGAAAAATTGTTTAAATCAAAAATCCTGCAGTGAAATGCCTAAGTCCCCCTTTTATAATGATTTCATATCCATGTCTCATTTTCAACAATGTGTTAGGACCTTGAGAGAGCACCAGAAAACATTAAATAGATAAAACCATGAGAATCTGAAAATATACTCAGGGGAAGTGGGAATGTTGAAATGATACAGCATGGACTGTCCTGACTGTCTGTCAGTGGGGCTGTGATTAAAATGCCACTGTGCTGGGTGCCATCGACAGGGCTGGGGCCAAGTTGGGGAGATTATGAATGTTAGGGCTCTTGCCCTTCAGACATTACCATTTATTTTGGAAGAGTAAGATAATGAGAACATATATTTTAGTAAATACTTAAGTAGAAAAGAGAAGAAAATTCAGGGGAGTTTTGAAAGGAACAATTGCAGAAAATGGCAAAGTTCTTGAAAGAAATCAGAATTAAGCCAGTCTCTGAAGGAGTGAAAAATGACCTTTATAAAGGAAGATGGAAAGTGTGCAGGACAATGCAAAGTCAAGAGTCAAAGCCAAACCCCTCCATGCAGCATGAGGCCAGCCATTACCTTGGGCAAAGCATGGGGTCCACAGCTAGAGATGGAATTGGTGTAACAAGGTAGGCTGAGATTTTGAAATTTAAATTAATAGACATAACAGAGCCATTATTATGTTTTCAAGGAGGTAGTGAATGAAAATGGAGTTTGAAGGGAAAATTACTGTAGCCACAGTATGAGTTGGAACTCCAAATATGAGCAGGAGAATCAAAAAGACCAGTTCAAGAACCTCCCTAAATTCTTACAGCTGAACTGTGGTTACACATGACTAGCCCATCAAGAAATCCTTAAGGTAGTTCTGCGCCTGGAATCTAAAAAACAATAATCACTACAATGAATACACAAAAAAGAACAAAACCCATTGCCCCACTGCTAGAGCAAAAATGCAAATGAGAAGGAGAAGGAAACTGAACTTTACCACCTCAAAAACAACACAAATTGAAGATGAACAATAAAAAGGGAAGAAAGGAACAAATGATATTTAAAACATCCAAAGGAAAATCAATAAAATGCCAGAGGCAAGACATATCTCAATAAGAACTCTAAATGTAAATGGACTAAACTCTTCACTCAAAAGACACAGACTGACTGAATGGATTAAAAAGATAGACCCAACAATATGCTATCTTTGAGACTCTCCTCACCTGTAAAGACACACACGGACTAATAGGAAAGGGATAAAAAAAGATATACCACACAAATGGAAAGCAAAAAAATGTGCAGTGATAGCTATTCTTATATTGCAAAAAATAGACTTTAAACCAAAAACCATAGAGACACAGAAGGCCACTATATATTGATCTATCTAGCAAGAAGACACAACAATCACAAATATATATATGCACCCAACAGCAGAGCACCCAAATATATAAAGCAAACACTATTAGACCTAAAGAAAGAGATAGACCCTAATATGATAATAGTGGGGGGCCTGAACACCCTTCTCTCAGCATTGGACAGATCATTTAGGCAACAAATCAACAGAGAAACACAGGATTTAAACTACACCTTAGACTAATTGAACCTGGCAGATATATACAGGACATTTCATACAACAAGTACAGAATATACATTCTTCTCTTCATCATTCTCCAGGATAGACTACATGTTAGGTCACAGGTCAAGTCTCAACAAATTTAAAAAAACAAATCATTTCAAGTACCTCTTCAGATTGCAATGGATTAAAACTGGAACTCAATACCAAGCAAAACTCTGGAAATGCTACAAATACATGGAAATAAAACAACATGATCCTGAACAACCTATGGGTCCAAGAAGAAGTTAAACAGGAAATCAAAAATTTCTTGTAGCTAATGGAAATAAAGACACATCATACCAAAACTGGTCAGATACTGCCGAAGTAGTACTAAGAGGGAGGTTTATTCCAATAAACACTACATCAAAAGAATAGAAAGATTTCAAATAAAAGAACTTAACACTACACTTCAAGGAACTAGAAATACAAGAAAAATTCAATCCTAAAAGTAGTAGATGGAAAGAAGTAACTAAGATCAGAGTAGAACTAAATGAAATAGTGACTCCCCAAAGTGATACAAAAGATCAATGAAACGAAAAGTTGTTTTTTGAAAAGATAATAAAATAGACAAACCATTAGCTAGGTTAACAACAACAACAAAAATAAGTGAAAAGACCCAAAAACAAAATTAAGAAGTGAAAAAGGAGACATTACAAACAATACCAAAGATATACAATGAAACATTAGCAACTATTATAAACAAGTATATGCCAACAAATATGAGAACCTGGAGGAAATGATTAAATTTCTGGATGCATACAAACTGTCATGAGTGAACCAAAAGGAAATAGAAAACCTGAACAGACCAATAACAAGCAATGAGATTGAAGCAGTAATCAGTAGTTTCCCAACAAAGAATAGTCCAGGACCAGATGGCTTTACTGCTAAATTCTATCAAACCTTTAAAGAAGAACTAATACCAATTCTCTTCAAACTATTCAAAAAAATTGAAACAGAGGCCACTCTCCCAAACTCATCCTATGAGGTCATCATCATGCTGATACCCAAACTGGATAAAGATACAACAAAAAAAGAAAAATACAGGCCAGGGCCGGCCTGGTGGCGCACTGGAGAGTGCGCTGCTTGGGAGCGCGGTGGCGCTCCCGCCGAGGGTTCGGATCCCATGTGGAGACCGGTTCCCGCTCACTGGCTGAGCGAGGTGCGGGTGCAACACTGAGGGTTGCGATCCCATTGCTGGTCCCCAGTATGGGCGCGACACCGAGGGTTGTGATCCCCTTACCAGTCAGTAAAAAAGACAAAAAGGAAAAAAAAAAAAAAAGAAAAATACAGGCCAATATCTTTGATGAACACACATGCAAAAATCCCCAACAAAATGTTCGCAATCAGAATACAGCAGCACATCAAAAATATTATACACCATGATCAAGTGGGATTCTTCCCAGGGATGCTAGGATGGTTCAACATACTTAAGTCAATAAATGTGAAACACCACCTCAACAAAATCAAGGACAAAAATCACATGATTATCTCCAGAGACACAGAAAAAGCATTCAACAAAATTCAACTTTCCTTCATGTTAAAGGCTTTTAGGAAATTAGGTGTAGAAGGAAAGTGTCTCACACAGTACAAGCTATGTAGGACAAACCAACTGCCAGTATCATCCAGAATGGGGAAAAATGAAAGCTTTTTCCTTAAGAACATGAAGGAGACAAGGAAGCCCATTCACACTACTCCTATTTAACATAGTATTGGAGGTACTAGCCAGAGCAATCAGGCAAGAGAAAGAAATAAAAGGTATCTATATTGGAAAAGACAAAGTAAAACTGTCCCTATTTGCAGATGACATGATCCTGTGTACAGAAAAAGCTGAAGACTCTACCAAAAACTTTTAGAGCTGATAAACAATTTCAGTAAAGTTGCAGGATACAAAATCAACACACAAAAATCAGTAGCATTTGTATACTCCACCAATGAACTAGCAGAAAAAGAAATCAAGAGAGCTCATTTAAAACAGTTACCCAAAAAACCCCAAAATACCTAGTTATCAATTTAACCAAGAAGGTGAAAGATCTCTACTATGAGAACTACAAAACCCTGCTGAAAGGAATTAAAGAGGACCCCAAAAGATGGAAAGCCATGCTCTTGGATTTAAAAAACAAACATTGTGAAAATGTCCATGCTACCCAAAGCAATCTGCAGCTTCAACTTAATCCCAATCAAAATACAAATGACATTCTTCACAGAAGTAGAAAAAACAATCTTAACATTTACATGGAACAACAAAAGACCCTTAATAGCCAAGGAAATCCTGAGCAAAAAAAAAGCTGGAGTCATTACACTACCTGACTTCAAATTATACTACAAAGCTATAGTAACCAAAATGGCATGGTACTGGCATAAAGCAAATACTTGGACCAACGGAACAGAATAAAGAACTGGCAAATCTGGGCCGACCCCGTGGCTCACTTGGGAGAGTGCAGCGCTGGGAGCGCAGTGGCCCTCCCACTGCGGGTTCGGATCCTATATAGGGGTGGCTGGTGTGCTCACTGGCTAAGCGCGGTGCAGGCGACACCAAGCCAAGGGTTACAATCCCCTTACTGGTCACAAAAAACAAAAAAAACCTGGCAAATCAACCCACATAATTACCGTCTACTAATCTTTGACAAAGGCACAAAGATCATATATGGGGAAAAGACTGCCTCTTCAATAAATTGTGCTGGAAAACTGGACATCTGTAAGCAGGAGAATGAAACTAGATCTGTACCTGTCAACATATACCAAAATCAACTGAAAATGGATTAAAGACTTAAGTATAAGACCTGGAACTATAGAACTTATAGAAGAAAAACATAGGGGAAATACTTCAGGAAGTGGGACTGAGCAATGAGTTTATGAATAAGACCCCCAAAACACAGGCAACAAAATAAAAAATAAACAAATGTGATTATATCAAACTGAAAATCTTCTACACAACAAAAGGAACAATAGAGCAAAAATACAACCTGCAGAATGGGAGAAAATATTTGTAAACTATGCATCTGACGAGGGATTAATATCCTGAATATACAAGGAACTCAAAAATTTAACAGTGAAAAAACAAGTAACCTGATTAAAAAGTGGGTGAAGGAGCTAATTATAGGCATTTTTCAAAGGAAGAGATAAAAATGGCCAACAGACACATGAAAAAATGCTCATCACTAATCTTCGGGGAAATGCAAGTTAAAACCACATTGAAATATGATTTCACCCAGTTAGACTGGCTATTATTGAAAAGACAGAGAATAACAAATGCTGACAAGGATGCAGAGAAAGGGAAACCCTCCTACATTGTTGGGACTGTAAATTAGTACAGCTGTTACAGAAAACAGTATGGAGTTTCCTCAAACAACTACAGATAGAACTGTCATATAATCCAGCAATCACGCTGCCAGGTGTATATCTAAAGGAATGGAAATCATCACGTTGAAGGGATACCTGCACTCCCATGTTCATCACAGCTCTATTTACGATAGCCAAGAGTTGGAACCAACCCAAATGTCCATCGACGGATGACTGGATAAGGAAAATGTGGTGTGTGTATATATATATATATACACAATGGAATTCTACTCTGCCATAAAAAAAATGAAATTCTGTCATTTGCAGCAACATGGATGAACTTAGAGAAAATTATGTTAAGTGAAATAAGTCAGGCACAGAAAGAGAGTCATTGCATGTCTTCACTCATAAATGGGAGCTAAAATAAATAAATAAGAAAAGAAAGAAAGATACAACAATCATAATAATTCCTTGAACTGTCAAAGGAGAGAATGGAACTGAGGCTGCCAGAGGAGAAACACGAGGAGGGTGGGGGTTAACAAAATGTTGGTAAAAGGCCAAAAAGAATGAATGTATTCTGTAATGAGAAATATAGTATTTATTCTGCTTTGAGCATCACATATTGCACACAC
>NW_007744267.1:0-6173 GCF_000696425.1 Galeopterus variegatus
TAAAATGTTTTGTTGGATTTGCTTATACAAGTTATTTAAGAGATTCTCACAGAAACTCTTCTATAAAACTTCATTAAGTTATTTCTGTTCCAGAGGTTGTGTCACTGGAAAGGACCTTAGTTAGCAAATGGCCATTTTGGGGGTCACTAAGACCAAGCAGATTTCAGTTAGCCATTAACTTAGGGACAACACTATTATAACTAGTGACTTGCTCGACTCACAATTCCCCTTTTTTCAAGTGAGTCATAGTCATTCAAAGCCAAAGAACTGATAATCATCAATTCCTTAAGGTTAGCAGAAGAATTCAGATACTGTCCGTGTGGCTGAAACTGCCTGGTGATGACATCATGCCCCAAAAAGATCTTTCTCAAAATTGTATTTCTGTTGATCTTCCATTGCATGCTCTTATGTTGATATAGTTTGGATATTGCACACCTAAAATTAAGAATTGAAACTAAGTTTTCTCTCTCTTTTTTTTTTTTTTTTTACCTTTCCTAATCAACAACAAACAAAGGAATTCCAAGAGAAAGTTAAAACACCCTAGCTGACTATTAACTCACCTTCTCGCTTAAAGGAAAATTGCATTCCCAGTCGTTAGAGACATGAGTCAGGTACTTTTGTGCTCCAGTGATTTTTGACTGAGGTTATTGTCTTTGAGCTCTCCCTAGGAGTTAAGGACTCCAATCTTGGAATAACATCAAGGGCTTGGGTATGACGAGTCCACCAACTGCGGTGTCCATGATGCCAAAGCACCCAGTCTATCATAGGACCCTGATATCTAACTCAGACCCTCTGCTGATCCTGTGACCAGTCTTTCCCTTTACCTATAGGACAGAACACTTACCACACCTTCCTGCCTCTTTCCCTTTATAAATACCTAGAACAGGCATCAGAAGCTGGGATACTTTTAGCCAGGTTATTCCCCAGATGCCAGTTATCTGAATAAAGCTTCCAATCCTTGCACCAATTTTTGGACTTTTCAGGTCATTTGTAAGAGGGTAGCCAAGACGGTTGATGGTAACATCACCACACATGGGAAGTTTTAGTGGTCTCTATCACATATTGACCCTCACTTTCTTTCTCTTTACTTCTGATAACCTTCTGATCACTCCAAGGTAATATTTCTTGTAGAGGCCCCCACAGTTCTTAACCTTGTGAGGCATTCTACACAGCAGCCTCTGGCACCTGCATTGAAGACTTTCCATCAGGCATAACAAGGTGCTCCTGAAACTCTGGAGACAAATGTATTAACATTCACAGTGTGTTCTGAGCCTCAGGGGAACAAGCATATTGTGGTTGGTAGATGTGAGACGTTCAGAGAAAGTGTCTTTAGAAGTAGACCCATAAATATATTCATATAAATAACCTGTTATTAATAGATTGCCCTTCTGAATTTAGTTTCTTAATTCTTAAGTAAGAATACTAGTACTTTTTGCAGTGATTTTATGAGGCTTAGACATAATGCATGAAAAATGAAATCTTATTAGGTACTCAATAAATAAAAGCTTCATTGAATACATAGAGAACACAAACTTGGACTCTGTGCTTTGGGCAAATGATTTAATCCTTTTAATTGCTAATTGACTGCCCTCTGTAAAATGTGCAGAACTATAATAGGTATCTTATAAAGCTGAGTTAATATATGCATTCCATTATACAGGTTGAATAATAAGTAATTAAATTAGATAATCATTATTATTATTACTGGAAATTAGATTACTTTTCCAAACATGTTAAAAGTCTGTCACCTTCAGCTTTAAGCATTTTCCTACATTTTTTTCCCTTTTCTATTTTTAAAATATTCACTAAATATCAAAGTGCCTGGATCCTTGGGTGTTTTTATTTTTTTTTTAATTTTTTTTTTCACTTTTTATTTCAAAATATCTTTACATTTACAGAAAAGTTGCAAAATAACAGAATTTCAGTATATTCTTTACCCATATTCCCCTTAAGTTAACAGCTTACAGAGCCATGGTATGTTATCAAAACCAGAAAATTAACACAGATATACTCTCATTAACTAATCTAGAGGCCTGATTAGAACTTTATGAGTTTTGGCACTATGTTCTTTTTTGGTGTCCAATCCAGGATTACATGCTGCATTTAATTGCCATGTCTCTTTAGTCTCTACAAATCTGTGTTTTTTTGTTTTGTTTTGTTTTGATTTTTGGTTTTTGTTTGTTTGTTTTTGTATCTTTTATAACCTTAACACTTTTGAAGACCAGTCAGATACTTTGTACAATGTCACTCATTTTGGGTTTGTATGATGCTTTTTCATGATTAAATTGAGTTTTTTCACTTTATGTGCGAATGCCACTGAAAATGAAGTTTTACCCCTCTTATTACATCATATCAGGCAGAACCTTGTTAATATGTCCTAAAACTGGTGATGTTAATGTTAAGCAATTGATCCATGTAGTGTTTGCCAAGTTTCTTCACTATAAAGTTACCAGTTTTCCCTTTGGAATTAATAGCATCATGCAAAGAATAACATCCTGACTATGCAAATACCCTATTCTTCATCATACATTTTTTTTCACTAATTTTAGTTAACATTGATGATTACTGCCTGAAGCCATTATATCTTAGTATTTACCTAATGATGATTATCTATTTCCCTCATTCCTTCCACATTACTTAATTGTAACTCTATAGGGAAGAACTATTACCTCTTGTCCATTTATTTATTCAGTTATTTATTCCTATCAGTATAGACTCATAAATATTTGTTTTATGGGCTATACTCCAATGCTATTATTATTTATTTTATTGCTTAAATTCATCTATCCTAGGCTCTTGCGATCTTAATTTGATTCCTGTATCCTTTTCACATACTCCTATCATTGTGTGAACACTTTGTTACTTTCTTGCCCCACAAGATGTTCCAGGTTCATCTTCTATTTTCCTTCCCAATCTATTTTTCTATTTTTCCAAAGAAGAACCCATCCTCTTTTTCTTTTCTTTTCTTTTTTTTTTTCTTTAGCATGGAGAATAGCATTTAGAAACCAAGATCTGGTTACTAGGTGTGCTCATTGCTACTGGGGCAACACTATTACTAGGATATTTCAATAATCAGAACTAGGATATATACATACATATATACACACATAAATATATACACACACACATATATATGTATATATTGCATAGTGTACTAATGCATGCATACATATATCTATATTTATTTCTTTGTTATTCACATGCATACTTGTTAATATCCATGACTTTATATGATATCATTCCAATCCAACACAATAGAGTTCATTCTAGCTTTCTCCTTTTCTTATTACTTCTTTGTCTGACATAGAGAAACCTGAATCACATTAACTACAATATATTTTCTTACATATTCAATTCTAGTGTACAGAAAAAGTAGTTTCAGTTTTTCTTCTCTGTGTAAAACAATGTTACTCACGACAGGACAATATTTGTGTTTCTTCTTTATGACCTTCGCCGTTTCCTTTACCATCACAATACTGCCTTCCAAAGTTACATGAGTTTGTTCTTTACTTTTCCACCCTCTTTACTGTGGTTATATTATCCATTTCTATTACAGTTAGGCCCATCAGTTAATGTCTGTATTCCATGTTCAGTTTACCTCACACTCTGGTGGATTTTAATTTTTTTATCTATATTTTGGGTATGTGAAACTTTACTATGATACTTAGTGTTAGAGCTATCTAAAAATTATATTCCAAAAGTATATTCCACAACCTCCTCATCTGTAGTTTTCCATTTCTATTCTCTCGTTCTCTCCACTGTGTATTCACTTTCTTCCTGTCACTAACTGATTTTAATAGTTTCTGTTTATCATTCCTGTATTTCTTCTCCGTAAATAAGCATATGCATGTACATTTTCTTATATTTCTATCTCTCTTACATGAAGCATATTATTGATATTCTATTGCAATTTGCTTTCTCTCTTTTCTTTTCTTTTGTCTTTTTTCTTTTTTTTTCCTTAACAATATATTCTATAAATTAGTTCCTATCTGTTTGTAGAAATCTACCTCCTTTTTGACAGCCACATTGTAGTTAATTATGCATATACCTGTACAGATGCTCTTTGACTTATGATGGGGTTATGTCACAATAAATCCACTGTAATTTGAAAATGCATTTAATACACCTAACTTACCAAACATTATAGCTTAGCCCAACTTAAGGATGCTCAGAACAGTTCCATTAGCCTACAGCTGGGAAAAATCATCAAACACAAAACTTATTTTACAATAAAGTATTGGATGTCTTACATAATTTACTGAATACTGTATTGAAAGGAAAAATAGAGTGGTTATATGGGTACTCGAAATATGGCTTCTACTGAAAGCATATTATATTCGCATCACTGTAAAGTCAAAATATCATAAGTGGAACCATCGTTAAGTCAGACACAGATTTATATAAATCTTAATTCATCCAACATGCTAACATACTAATCTTTTATCACACTAGCAATATGCTTTAGTGTCAAGAGCTTTCCTGCAAGCTACAAGGGGGTCCCGTGCGTGTGTCATGGCTCTGTGGAATTTCTTGTTTGTTCACCTTTGGTTGCTTGACAAGGCTTCCCAGAATTAAACAGCCTCACCTTTTGGCTTAGTATGGCTTTGGGAAATTCCCTGGAGTTTCTCAAAGGACATGTCAAAATACATAAAAATTAATTGGTTTATTTAAAGGGCATTGTCAGTACTAAAGGTGTTTTTGATGCATGTTCCTGGTATGGGTTGGCTCAATTTAATTTTGTTATTAATCTTTCTTGTTAGTGATATGTGCATGGACCCACTGTGGCTGTGGTCATGCTCTTGTACATGCGGAATGAAGTTATTATGTTAGATTTCTATCCACATCCCCCAGGGCGGTGGTGGGTCCGAGTTCAGTGGTGTTTACAGTTATTTGATTATAACCAGTTACAGATTTCTTTGTTTTTCCCCATTCTCACAGTTTCACTTGATTTACCAAGAACATGCTGTTTCCCTAGTATAAAAAGAATGATATAGTGCGTTTTTGTTAGTTTGAGTAGGATCATTTAACTTTTCACTTTATCCCCTGTGCTGTTCCTGAAGTCTATTGCCAGGGAAATAAAAGTTTTCATTATAAAATAAATAAGTTAAATAGTAGAGAAACACAAACAAATTTTGATATTAATAGGTTTTATTTAAATCAGTTTGTAACACAAAATTTGCAACAATAACAGAATTTTAATAAAGATTTACAGTTAAATTTTATAATATTCATATTATAAACATTGTGATTTTGATTATAAATGAAAATGATCAATATAGAGTATAAGCAATATTAAATTGTTAACCATAACTAGTCAATGTTATTAAAATTGAGTAGTAAGTATAAGTAAGATTTAAAAAGGGTTAAATTGTAAGCTAAGAAGGTTAATGTTTATGATTCAGACCAAAATTCTGACGTTTTAAAGCCAAGCATGCTGCTATTGTATAGTTTCCTGGCCACAAGCCACAGGCTTTGGGGTGAACTATTGATGCATGAGTGGGTGTTTTTGTCACAGCATGAGTGCTTTGGAACATTTTGATTTTTATTTTTCTATAGAGATGAAATAAGAAATGTTTTGATTAAAAGATAAATCATCATGTAAAAGATTAAGTAAAACATATAAATAAAGCAAGATTCATGTGGTTGGTGTCCACACTTGCAGTAGACATCTGTGGCCCGTGTCTTTCTTTTTTCACTGAATCCACACCACCTATTCAGGTCCAATGAATCCTGCGGAGCTGGTCTCCAGCAGCAGACTGATTATAAATCGTTCAAGGTGACTTCTTCCTCATAATTTGCCTTTCTCTAAGCAGCCATAGCAAGCTGTCACCCCATCCCCAGACATGCCAATCCTAGAATATGAGACATTCCTCAGTGTCTTCCTAGGCTTCTCTCGTTCTCCCTTCTGGACTCACACCTCTGACTGGATGTTGTAGTTTCTGGATGACTGAAAAATAGGAAAAGGAGACAGGAACTGGAAAAAGGGCAGAAGAGCAAGCTTAATGGTGCAGCCATCAGGAAAGGGCCTGTGCCTGGTCCTTGGAAGCCTAGAACCAGGATGCCCTACCTGCTTCCAGCAGAACAAAGAAAACATGGCAACAAATTCTGTGCCTAGGCAAGGCCAGTGACACAGGGATATGCATGCTGTCTCTGAATGTCCCACAAATACAGTA
>NW_007744267.1:6353-8387 GCF_000696425.1 Galeopterus variegatus
GGTATCCCACCTGCTAGGCCTTTGAAGGGTTTTTATTCTGGAATACAAAGTTTTCAAAGACTATTGGTTGGTTTCCTAATGCCGAAGGCGTGTATGACGACGGCATTTTCGGCTACCCTTCTCTGGCAACATAAGCAAAGGGAAAATGTGATGATCTTTACGGTAGACTTAATTGCTGTAAATATTAGAATATGAACATTCCAATCACAATTTTCATCCACCCTGGTTCTTCTTCTATAAGTATATGCAATTCAGTTTAGAGGAGAAATTATGTTTTAACATGGTGTCATTTATGCTTACATGTTCATGAAATAGCTCAGACAAATGGAAAATATTTAGAAAGATTTGCCCATAGGTAATACATAAGTTACTTATCATTTACAAATATCTATTTTTTTTTTTACTGCTAGAAATGTTAGATTTATTCAGAATTTTTTATTTTTATTTTTATTTTTTTCAGATCTATCAAAGCAAGCATTCCCTGAACCCTCTTCCAGACTGTGACCAGGGATACTTGGGAATTTTGATATACTGTACAGGACAAACATACACATATGCACAGATGTGAACCTGTTGGATAACTGGAATTCATTTTTCTACTTCTATGGAACATGGAATTATAATTTAAATACATAAATATCACAGAATCTCACCCCAGACCTGCCTTTAATGTATGCAGATCACTTTAACCCGTAGCTTCTTACAAACACCTTGCTGCTCAGCTGGACCGATGATATCTCAGTCTTATCAGTTCCCATTTCCTAGACTCTGAGACTCTCACTATGTTTTTCTAACTAACCAGGCAGCAGTAAGATCCAATTCCAGAGCCAGACATCATGTGTTTAAATCCTATATCTAGCACAGGTGCTGATATTTCTGGTGAGAAACTTTATTTCCTCATTTCTGAAGTGCAGAGAACAATAACACCTATCTCACTGAGTTGTGTAAAGATGACATGAACTAGGGCATATATGTTAATCAGGATAGTATCTACCATATAGGGAAATGCCCCTCAAAGTAGTTATTAGCCAAATAAATACCATTCAAACTTGGAAGACAAGTTCCACTGCCAATAGGGATCAAGTTCCTAAAGCTGATAGCAAGGGAGAGAAAAGGCAGGAAGGATCATAGAAATCGAAGCCACCTGTGTGACTAGGAACAGCATTGACATTCCCTGAAATGCTGTTAGTTGAAGTTACTAACAGAAAAAGAACAGGGCGGCTATAGAAGGCCACATTGAAGGTAAGTGGCAAGAAATCCTCTGGGATAATCCTCTGTAACACATTATTGGACGGGGAAATAAGTGCACACCTAAGGGAATTGACTGGCTCTGTCTGAATCCCCACGAGGGCTTCTCCTTGGAGTCTTGGGATAGGCATGTGGAGAGGAAAGAGCCTTTTCCTCCCTGTTTCCTCCAATTCATCCAAAGGGAATTAGACACCCATTATAATAACTTTGATGTTAAAAGACCATTTTACAGCCTGGAAAAAGAGTGAGATGCTATGGTCCTCAGTAGCGGCTCTGGCCTTAACTGGTTAGCTACTAAATCTTTTGGAAAAAAAACCTTAAATTCTCAGGCTGTTAGGGTCCTGAGGAGGAAAAGGATTTAACGTTCTCCTAGTTAGTTTCCATATGTGATTCAATCAACTGGTTATGTCTTAACTGGCGAAATAAAACCAGATTCAGAAACCTGCTTCTATCTGATAATCCATACACACACACACACACACACACACACATACATGTATATGTTTATGTATATGCATATATGTGTATATACATATGCGCATATGTGTATGTACATATATGTATGTATATACAAATATATATGCACACACATATGTGTATATATGTATCTATATACATTTATATATACGTGGGTACTTCAAAAATTTCATGGAAAGATTCATATTATTTTTGAATTCTATTTTTCCACCACCTTTTTGACGTACTCCCTTATTAAGCACCATCTCTGGGGGAAAATAAAGGAACTTAGTCCAAAGATAAGTTAAAAATGTAATATAGAAATATTCA
>NW_007744267.1:9128-10717 GCF_000696425.1 Galeopterus variegatus
CACACACACACAGCTGAAAGGTTGTCAAGGTTTGCGTTTAAGGCTAAGAAGTACAATGCACTGTATTACATCTTGACATATTTTCTTCAATTTTTATTCTATTTGGCTTATATCCATCTGATATTTTTTACCCTCTTCATGAATATTCTTGTGGAGTCCCGGGTTTTCTATCTTCTACTCCATTTAAAAAAAGCTTTAACAAAAGGTCAAAGAAAATGTAGCTACTCTTAAAGACTCTTGTGGTGTTCTGTCCTTTCTTTATTCCTTAAGACTAATTTGTTTCCAGTATAAATTTTTGTATTGGAGAGAAAAATAAAAGAGATATTTTTATAGCTCTTTACTGTTAAATGTCAGGGTTTTTTCTTCCCCACTTGACATAAATTTCCTTTCATCTTCACACTTTTTAAAATAAAGCTAAAATGAAAATATTCTCATTTATGTTGTTTAACAGCCAAAAGTACTTCCCACCTTCTTGTGATAACAATTCCTGCAGAATCTTTCAACATAGTTTTGTTTTATTCTATTTATTTTATTTTATTAAGAAAATACATGTTTTTCAGTCTCCCCCCCCCCAAAGATATATCTTTTTCAGTCATCATTTAGCAGTAACAAAATTTGGCCTAAAATGTGCCAGGTTTTCACAGCCTGAACGGATTCATCCAAGATTAAAATGAGTTTAAATATCAAGGCAGCAGGTAGAAGATATTGGTTTTAAAAAATGAAACTATGAAAGCAAATTAGCATCTGTCAAGTTAGAGAATATGTAATGAACGATTTTAAAAATGGCATGTAAAAATCAAAACACAAACAGTGAAGGTCCAGCAATATTTTGTGCTTATGTCTTCTAGTTTATCTTTTCTCTAAAATATATATAGACTTTCATTAATGATTGTGAACATGGAAATTGGTAAGCTGTGTGGGTGTGTAGGCATATTCTGAAAGTTTCTGTTCCCCAAGATTGTTACCATTTCTACTCATTAAAAATTATAACCTATTTTTTCTGGATGACTTAAAATTGATTTAAAGGTCCATGAGCCATAGCTTACTTATACTAAAATTTGGGAGACAGAGAGAGAGAGAGAGAGGAGAGAGAGAGAGAGGTTTGTTCAAAAGAGGAATGTTGCATACCTAAATTGTCATTTTTTTAAAAAAATGTCAAAACAATATTTCATGACATCTGCTGCTGCAATGACTATTTTAACCAAGTGGATGATTTTTACAGCACCAGGCCAAAACATAACAATTATGTTTAATTAATTAAAACCTTAATTAAAAATATGCATATCAATGCCATTCTTTATATCTTTATTCAGAAATGTTTATTTATTAATGAGCTATATAATTCTTTGACTGATAATTCCTATCCTAAATTATATTTTGCTTTTGTACTTTTTGAAAGGTTATTCCACGTATTTTCCTGTTAAATTAAACAATTAAATTTGCTCACACTGGATCGTCTATAACACATACAGATAAAGAACAATGAGAAAAAAGCAGAAGATTTACAAGCAGCATGTTACAGGCAACATAATCATTGTCTTTTAAAGAAACATTGCTTTGTCTTGTCCACTACAATTCTTTTGAGGGTG
>NW_007744267.1:11166-17020 GCF_000696425.1 Galeopterus variegatus
CCTAAATTATATTTTGCTTTTGTACTTTTTGAAAGGTTATTCCACGTATTTTCCTGTTAAATTAAACAATTAAATTTGCTCACACTGGATCGTCTATAACACATACAGATAAAGAACAATGAGAAAAAAGCAGAAGATTTACAAGCAGCATGTTACAGGCAACATAATCATTGTCTTTTAAAGAAACATTGCTTTGTCTTGTCCACTACAATTCTTTTGAGGGTGAGTAGTATGCTAAGTGGAATATGGAAAGAAGGAAAAGAAAAAATGCAGGCCATTACAACCATAGAAAATGTAGAGAAGCAAAATGAAATTGATCTATACTAAATGCCTTTGTGAGAGTCTAAGGTCCACAAGCTGTCCCTGAGATAGCTGCCACCCAGCTGCACATTCACCCATTCAACAATGACTGAAAATGCAATGAGAAAAGGAAATTTATCCTGAAGGTTTTACTGCAATGATTGATTTTAGCTTTTCTAACCAAAATTCAAAGGGTTTGGTAAGGTATTGATGTTAGGCAAGTATTTCCTTTTTATCCTGCTGAATAAATATCAATTGGGGAATGCATTAAAGATTTTTAAAAGGTTTAACTCAAATCATGCAGACAAATACATTTTGGATGAGTTCATCTTCAATAAAGGTAACACAAGTCCAGAAGACATTAGAATTTAAAATACAGAATGTTGTATTTTGAATTTCCAAAACCAAATTGGGTCATATGTAGATGATTACATTCTATCTCTTTTCTGTCAGTGAACGATTCATGGTCTAAGAAAAAAAAAAGTTAGACATTCTTCCAGAATTCATTATAAATTCATAATATATTCCTTAAGCTAAATTAGAATAAGCTAGAATATGAACCTCTTCCTGTCAGTTAATAAAGGTGATGTTAAAAAGAAAGCCACGCCTACCACAGCAAGGCAGTCCACTGAAGACTAACGTAGATGGACAATAGGCATGACCCAGCAGACACGTGTTATATATGATGGAACTCTTAACAAGCTGATTCTTGTCATTCATCCGATCTTTTATTCAACAAATAATTACAAAGGGTCTAGTATGTGTCCTAGGCATAGCAGATACAGTAGTAAAAAAAAAAGAAGACAAAATGCTTTCCTTTGTCTTTATAGATTTTATATTCTAGTGGAGAAATAAAGAAAATATGCATAGATAAATAAATATTTGCTTCCAGTTTTTACTACAAAGAAATAAAATGCAACACATAACAAAAATATAAGGTAACTGGTGAGTAGGTTTGTAGAGGACTATATTTAAGTGCAGTCATAGAAAATTTCCCTGAAGAGGTAAAACTTGAATTGAGATATAATTGATGAAAAAGAAAAGAAAAGAAAGGCGTCTTGGATCAGCAGCAAGTTGCAAAGCCCTTTGGAGGTAGTATGTCTATCATACTTGTGGGACAGGGGAGGAAAAAAGGGGAGAGGCAGAGTATTTGAATCTAGGAAGTTCTGGCTAAATTCTAAATTCTATGAGCTCAGATCAGAAAGGTAGGGAAGGGCCAGGTCACATAGATCTTGTGGGTCATTGTAAAGATTTTGGGTTTTCTTCAAAGTGTAATTGGAAGTTTTAATCAAGAAAGAAATACGATTTGATTGGACTTTGAGAGGATCACTTGAATGTAATTTGGAGAATGAATAGAATGTGCATGGTGAAAGAGGTAGGAGTGAGGTACACGTACAATTTGGGAGGTTGTGAAATATTCGCTAGATTCATTGGTACCACATTCTCCTGGTGTTCATTCTTCGGAGACTATTATTTTCCTGTCTCCTTTCAAGCTCTTTGTCCTTTGCCTAAGTCTGTAAAGCACTCCATACCCTGGGTCTTTTCTTTTCTATAACTATATAATCTCTCCTTAGCTGATCTAATCCAGTTGATTGGCTTTAAATGTCCTCTCCATGCAAAGAACTCCCATATATATTCATCTCTTTCCCGAACTCCTCATCCCCATACTGACTTGTTTATCTAACTGCCTATTCAACTTCATCCTTCAATGCTCAATATTCATGTTAAATTAACATATCTGAAGCCAAACTCTTATCTTCTTCCTTTAACTTTTTCTTTACTCATCTTCCTTTTTTCAGAAAATGGCACCAATTATACATTTACTCAATCAGAACACTAAAAGGGTTGGATTTTTCCCCCCAATAATTCAACCTTTGAGAAAGTGTGTAATTTCTACCTTTAACATAAATCAAAGAGCTTCTCACCATCTTTAGTGATAAAACCCTAGAGCATACCACCATCACCACCACCGTCTCTTGACTAGACTGTTTCACAGCCTCCCAAATAGTATGTGTACCTCACTCCAACCTCTTTCACCATGCACATTCTATTTATTCTCCAAATTGCATTCAAGTGATCCTCTCAAAGTCCAATCAAATCATATGTCTTCCTTGATAATGCTTTCCTTCTTCCAAATGCTTTGACAAATAAAATGAGAAAAGAAAGTCAACCATTGAATCAGGCAAGTGAAACTTGATTAAAATTATTTTATTGGAGTTTAGCAGAAAAACAATCCAAATTGGAAGAATTCAAGAAGGGGTGGAGGAAGATTGATAACAGCAAATATTGACAATATTTTGAAGGATTTTTTTTTTTTTTTGCGATGAACAGAGAAACCGAACAGCACACTGAGGGTAGAAGTGACCAAAAGGTTTTTTATTTCTCTTTTATTTGTTATACTTTTAAGAAATTGTAACCATTATGTAATCTCATTATTATAGCACTCTTCACACTTATCCTGTTATATTTATGTCAGTATATTTCACCTATTTAATTATATATAATTCATTATTACCTCATTGCTTCATCACTTGTGACATTTCATTATGACCAGCACCTGCACTGTTTGAATTTCCATTAAGAATCATGTTTCTCAAGGTAAATGGAATTTTATTAATCCCTCTGCTTCAGTATCTAGGTAGTTGCTGGCGTAGAGCAGCCACTAAGTTTTGGCTGAATGAGTAAATGGATAATTTATTAGGATTCGAGAATAATGCACCCACTAAAATTTAGAAACACCTTGTGATGACTAAAAGGTCCATGGTAACACCAATCCATAATAACCAAAAGACCACTGAAGTAGAAAAGAAATGGTCCCACGAGGAAATGATAGTGAAGCCAATTTAAAAAGAAGAATGGAGAAGGATCATGATGACAGTTTTATCTACAGAACAGCACTGGGATCATCAACAATGTTTACATCCTCCCTTTGACGGCAGCTTTAGAGTTGAAACCATAACCACAAATATGACCTGTATGCCAATGACTCAAATGAAGACCTTCAGCTCACTTTTCCTCTGATACTGCATTTCCAAAATCCCAAATTTCCAACAGCTATCTTACCCAAGATATAACACTTGATGTGTCTAAGTCGTCAATTTGTTGAAGAGTCTTTCTTCCTATCTTCTCTGGGTACTTAGGCTTTATATGTATATGTATATATCTCTAACCTCTTTTCCATTCCAGTGTCAACATACTTATGAAGGCTTTTTTTCTCACTCAAGTGATATGTGATCTTAGTAGTACACCAAATCAGTGTATCTCTAAGTCATTTACATCTGTGGACAGTTCTTTCCATGAAACACTTTTGTTATTTCCAACAACCTAGTTGATAAAGTCCCAAACCCTTGGATTGGAATTTAAAATTCATTGGAATCTACCTTCAGGTCTTTTAACCTAATTTAGAGAGTCGACATTTATACAACTTAGAAGAAACACAAAAGAACCTCTTCCCAGCTTTCCATTTCGATCTACCCAATGGAGCTTGTGAATCAAAATAATACAACCAAGCTCTGGCACTGTTCGCTGAGGAGTAGAAGGAGAGTTACCGTGAGAATTCAGCTTTAGAATCCCTCCTTTGCACAGCCCATTTTCAGGACCCTGAGGGAGTAGTAATTGTGTATTCACAATTTTGTGTTTTCTCTGATTTTTCATTTAAAATGGCTTACAAAATTGTACAAACTACAGGCTCCTTGACTAGGATCAACCTGAATCCCAAGATATTTTTGTCCTACAAAATTCTCATTGCACTCCCTATGCATATATTGTATTTAATCATTTTTATAGCTACTTGTCTCTCTCTATTTTATCTTCCAAGGATATGTGCTCCTTGAAGTAATATTTCATGTATACTTTCTAATTTGTTGATGTATACAGAGGTCTACCTCAAAATGTAATAGTTCAAGAGAATGAGAGATTATCAACTGAGACCTATGGGAGAAACTTCATTTCTTTAGTATATGATGTAAATACATCTAAGAAGAATAACCACCCTGACAACTTTTATGTAGGGATAGAAATGTATTTAAATGCAAAAGCCTACGTTGAATAAAATCTAATTTACTTTTTAAAAGATCCCTGAATTTTGCCATGAAAATTAATATCCCATGAAAATTAAAAGTTCCAAGCATGTGAATGTTCTTCACTTGTTTGTATTAATCTCTATTTTAATAGGAGGGCTGGTTTGCAGTTTTACTTCCTCTTCTTAGCATCAGTACTCATTTTTCATGTACTGTGTAATGTAAGACATTAAAACATGTCACTGAGATTCATATCAAATCTAGTGATCACAAGGATCATATAATGCCCAGTCACCACTGATATTTTGTCATATCTCATCCTTTTTCAAGTGTAATGAATCATCCACCAGATTTTTATCCTATTAGGAAAATTACTGCATGGCACAGTGCATTCGCTATCAAGCACTTGAAGTAGTTATTTGAGTTCCTGATGTAAAACAAAACACACTATGTAAATCAAAACCTTTTTTTTTTTTTTTTTTTTTTCGACCAAGAACAACCTCACCTACTCCAATCATCAATCTGAAAAGACAGATGCTCTCTATTCAAATTGCACTGGAGAATTAATTTGCATAGATATAATTTCTACTACTTAAAACTAAAAGTTAATCTTAACTCCTTTTAAAGATTCAATTATTTCTATATTTTGTGCTTTATTTTTTCTTGGTATGTTATTCATAGCCTTTATCCACAGGCAATTTTGCAAAGGAAATTGTTCTGAAAAATCAAATTATAAAACTAAGTCAGTAAAATGTTTGAAGGCTCACGAAGAAAGGCTGAGAAAAGGGAGAAGTTGAAAAATTCCTAGATTCCATTTATATCTGCAAAGAAGAGTCTTATTCCTGTGGGATGGGTAGCTTCACTTAACTCCAGAATGATTACTAGAGTACAATAGGGTTAATTTCATTTGGGGGAGTAAAAACAGAAAGTGACAAGTACATTTAGAGACAGCACATCTTCACTTACATAAAAAAAATGCTTGGTTTTAGTTTTAATAAAAGGAATATCTCATTGGGACTTTAGAGATGAGGAGATGTCAGAATCTATGCAAACATGCCTGAGACAAAAGTTGTATTTTATATCTTTTCATTTGGACATCAGGGGGAGAGTTTCTAATTTTTCAGGAGGACTGGTAACCTTGTCACATATGGCAATACATTACCCAATTTTGGATCTCCCCAACTATTTTTATTTAGTCTCATTGAAACAATTCAACTTGGTAAACTAAGACTTCATATTCATATCCAATGCTAATCAATTTCTGTCTAAACGTTAGATTTGGTGATGTAGACATTTTACAAAAAATAACTCTCAATACAGCTTTCCTTCTACAGTCTCCTGGACAGAACTTTTCTTTGAAGTCTTGCCTCAAAGAATCTTAGTAATTTATTCCTTACTTAAGGTTGTCTACACCTTCATATTTGTCTGTCATTTATTGTGACAGCCCTGTCATCTCTCTCAACTCCCCCCCCCCCCCCCCCAAACACTCCCCCCCCTTCTCCCCCCCCCCCCCCCCTCCCCCAATCAATCTTTAA
>NW_007744268.1:0-1131 GCF_000696425.1 Galeopterus variegatus
TTTTGTTTGACTAGAACATCTCTTTCTCTGCTGGACTGGGAGTTTTCTGTCGAAGAATTTATTGAAATCTGTATGAGGACTTTCTTGTGAGTGTGTGAGTAAGTGTGTGTGTGAGTGTGTGTGTGTGTGTGTGTGTGTCCCTCTCTTGCAGCTCTCAGTATTCTTTCTTGGTGTTCTGTGTGGTTTTGACTGTTTGACTCGTGTAAGTGAGGCTGATCTGAGCTTTCATATAGAAACTTGTGTGGACAGATTTTCAGTTTTCGTTCGTATGTACCGAGCGGTAGGATTGCTGGGCCACTTAGGAAGTTTCCATTTCACGTTTTGAAAACCTACCGACCTGGTTGCCTGGCAGTCTGTAGCATTTTACAGTCTCTCTCCCTCAATATGTGAGTGTTGTGATCTCTGTATAGCCTTGTCAATCCCTTGTCTTGACTGTGTTTTTGATTTAGAGCCCTTGTAAAGTGTGCCACGTCTTATCTCACTGTGGTATTGATAGATGACATTTCCTGACTGGTGACGATGAATATCTTCTTCAGTGCTTATTGGCCTTTCCTATCTGTCACTTAGAGAAATGCTTATATGGAATCATCTGAGCAGGTCTGTGGTTGGTTTGTTACATGTGTACGTTGTGCAGTGAGCAAGTTAGGCAAGTAACACATTCGTGACCTCACATACTTCCTCCCCTGTGGTGAGAATACTGAAAATCCACTCTTTTGGTAATTCTGAAATATCCATTCTTATTAACTATAGTCACCTTGCTGTGTAATAGACCACCAGACCTTATTTCTCCAAAGTGAAACTTTGTACCCATTGGTCAAACTTCCCTTTGTGCTTGTTCCTCCATTCCCCCCCCCCGTCCCCAGCTCCCAGGCTCTGCTAACCATCCTTCTGGTCTCTAGTTCCATGAGTTTGACCTTTNGTGGTGTGCTGTGGGGGATCCTCTGGGCCTTCGTCTGTCCGGGAGAGGATTGTCTCTCTCCGTGTGTGAAGGTTGCTCTTGTCCGGTACAGCGCTCTTGTCTTGTTATTGTTGTTGTGGTTGTTGAATTTTTTGATTGACTAGAACATCTCTTTCTCTCTTGGACTGGGAGATTTCGGTTGAAGAATTTACTGAAATCTGTATGAGGACTTT
>NW_007744268.1:3298-3812 GCF_000696425.1 Galeopterus variegatus
TGGCTTGTGTCACTTAGCATGCTGTCTTCTAGATGCATCCCAGTTGTTGGAAATGACAGAGCTTTGTTCTTTTCTAAGGCTGAATAGTATTTCATTGTGTAGGTATACCACGTTTTCTTTATCTGTTCATCTGTTCATAAACGCTTAGGTTGATTCTATATCTGGAGTCTTCTGAATCATGGCACAATGAACATGGGAGTACAGGTATCCCTTCAACCTATTGATTTCNTCACGAGTGTTGTAGTTTTAATTCTTACAGTTAGCTCTGTGACACGTTTGGTGTTCACTTTTGGGTTTGGGGTTAGAAAAGGGCTCAATTTCATTTCTTTCCATGTGGCTCTTCAGTTGTCTCAGCACCGTTTGTTGCGGTCATAAAACAGTTGTGAATATCCAGTTGTCATAGCTGTATGAGCTTGCTTTTGGACCGTCAGTTCTGTTCTTCTGATGCATACGTTATGCCAGCGCTGCACTGCGTTTCTTTTTATTTGACTTTAATGTTTACTTTTTATTGACA
>NW_007744268.1:5826-6849 GCF_000696425.1 Galeopterus variegatus
AAATGTCCATTCTACCCAAAGTGATATACAAATTCAATGCAGTCCCCATCGAAATTCCAGTGACATTTTTCTCAGAAATGGTAAGAGCCATCCAGACATTGATATGGAATAACAAAAGACCAAGCATAGCCAAAGCAACGGTGAGCAAAAAAAAAAAAAAAAAAAAAAAAGTAAAGCTGGAGGCATAACACTACCTGACTTTAAACGATACTACAAAGCTATCATAAGCGAAACTATGATACTGGCATAAAAACAGACATGCCGATCAATGGAATAGAATAGAGAGTCCAGAAATCAACCCACACACCTACAGCCATCTGATCTTTGACAAACGCACCAAGCCTATATACTGGGGAAGAGACTGCCTCTTTAGGAAACGGTGCTGGGAGAACTGGATATCAATATGCAGGAGAATGAAACTAGACCCATACCTTTCACCATACACTAAAGTCAACTCAAAATGGATTAAAGAATTAAATATACACCCTGAAACAATAAAACTTCTTAAAGAAAACATAGGAGAAACACTTCAGGAAATAGGACTGGACACAGACTTCATGAATATGACCCCAAAAGCACGGGCAACCAAAGGGAAAATAAACAAAAGAGATTATATCAAAGTAAAGAGCTTCTGCACAGCAAAAGAAACAATTAACAGAGTTAAAAGACAACCAACAGAGTGGGAGAAAATATTTTCAAAATATACATCTGACAAAGTATTAATATCCAGAATATACAAGGTACTCAAACAACTTTATAAGAAAAAAACAAGCAACCCAATTAAAAAATGGGTTATAGAGCTAAATAGGCATTTCTCTAAGGAAGATATACAAATGGCCAACAGACATATGAAAAAATGCTCAACATCACTCAGCATCCGGGAAATGCAAATCAAAACTATACTGAGATACCATCTCACCCCAGTTAGGATGGCTAAAATCCAAAAGACTCTAAACGATAAATGCTGGCTTTGGAATAAGACAGCCCTGAGTTCAAATCCTGCCGGTACGTTATCAAAGCTTT
>NW_007744268.1:7770-13178 GCF_000696425.1 Galeopterus variegatus
CACACACACACACACACACAAAAAAAAAAAAAACGGGGGGGGGGAAGAAGACATAACAACTTCAATTCCTTGAAGTTGATATGACAAGCAAACAGAAAGGACATTGTTGTGTGGGAGGGAGGAGAGGGAGGAGGGAGGGAGGTTTCGGTAATGGGACACAATAATCAACCACATTGTATATCGACAAAATAAAATTAAAAAAAAAAATGATAGCAGTAGCCAAGACCTCCAGGTTAGACATGCCCCCAGATCATGTTCAGAACCATTCTGAATTTTGGGAGCTGGATGTTAAGCTTCATGTGGATGACCACTTATTTGTTCCACCTTCCATGTAAGGCAGAACACTAGAAGTACCATCTCTTTCAATCATCCCAAGAAGTCATATTATTCATAAAAGAGAAACCGCATGACAAGCCTTACAATGACTTTAGATTCCTCTCCCATACGAACTCTGCAGTTTGGAATAGGGGCAGCCCTGGGAGGTAAACAAGGAGGGTTGGGAGGCTGTGAAAATCAGGACCAGTGAGGGAGAGAAAATATCTCCAGCAGGGCCTCTGCTAATTAGCCCTCAAGGGCTGCTACCTCCTATGGGGGTCAGCTTGGTGCCATATTTTCCAGGGGCAGTGAATAGACAGTGGCCATAAACTAGACCTAACAAATGGCATGAGAGAGGAAACAGAGATTTACAGTGAAATATCTGAGCCATCCCCTTTGGGGACCTGGAGCACCAGTCATTCAGGCCCATGATGGAATTTTAGGTCCCAGGAGGCAGGAGCTAAGGCGGGAAGTCCTGATCTCCAGGGGGCCAGGGATCTCATTATTAGACTCACAGGAACTTGAATGGCAATAAATAGCAGTATGACTGGAGTACTCAGGAACAAGTGAATTATGACTTGCCAAAGATACCTCCCCTTTCCTGTTGTCACTCTATCCTCATCCCTGCTCCCTTGGCCGGGCTTCCTAACTGGGAGACATGAAGTCAAGAAATGACCTCAGCCAGGGCCTGGCCTTTTAGTTCCTCAAGCTGCACATCTCCAGAGCCACCCTAGACTTCGTCACTTCCCGGGACTGTTCTGGCTGAAGAATAAAAGTTCAGATACCCACTCGGTGACCACGCCCTTCTGTCTCTTGAGTTTGCTTATTCATAATAGTGCCTTGTCACCAACACTTTTTCTTCAGCATTGACATCCATCCGCTCCCTTCTTGTCCCTTCTTTCCTTCCTCTCCAGCTGAGAGTCCATTTCAACCTTTTGTCAATGTTCTGAACTTCTTTGCTCCTTTTGTCGCTTCTTCATACCCATCTAACAAAATCCCAGCCCTAAGTGGATCAGGGGTCTGCTGTTCCATGCTAATTAGAGCTCTGAAACAAACCATGAGTCAGCAGATTGGGACCATTGGTTACCAACTTCACCCGGGCCCTCAACTCTCTCTGAAAATTCAAACTCTCTTTAGTAAGGTTGCTCTTACACTTCCTGCAACATTTTCAATCCTTCTCAACCTTTCTTAAAATGTAAACTTCCCTACTTTTTTCCTGTCTTTCAGGGAGTGCCTACCTCCTACCTCAGTGGGAAAACAGAAGCATCGTAAAGAATGCCTGATACACAACCAAACAGCATCCACGTGGAGCTATCTGTCATCCAGTCTCAGGTCATTTTCTCCCACCTGAGTCCTGAGTCTCATCCCCTATGGCTTTATCAGAAAAATCTAGCCCAATTCTCCCATTCCTGTCTCCTTTATCCCACCTCCCCCAATCTGTTGTAGATAGTTTATCCCTTACCTTGATGTCCTGCTCCAGCTACTGCCTACTGTCTTTCCTTTCTTCAGCTGCCAAATACAATTTTTGTTAGTATTTAAAATATTTTATACTAGTGTTTTCTATAATTATTATAAAGATGTAATCAAAATATATTATATAACATATTAATAATACTTATTTATTATTAATATTAAATATTATTTATGATTAATATATCATAAACATCATTTATTAATAATTGTTATTAATATCAATAATATAAAAATAAATATTGTTATATAGCTATTATATTAAGATTTATTAAATATTGATATGATTAATATATATTATAGTATAAAGATATAATAAAGATAAAAACAAAAATTATTATTACATTATACATGACCTATATGTTATATATAAAACATGCTCAGGTTACACATAAATACTTTCTCTTCCTAAGTATCCCCGAAATACATACCCCAGAGAGAATCAGTATGAGATTATGTGTATACAGGCATGTAGTATATATACACGTATAAGAATTTCTTACACAAATGGAATCATATGATCCATGCTCTTCTGCAACATGTTTTTTTTTAATGCATTTTACATGTCAGTACATATAAGCACATGCTTTTTAATGGCTGCATTTCATTTTAATGGCTCAGGGCTCAGAATAGTGCCTGGCACATAGTAGGCACTCTAAGAACATTTGGTGAATGAGTGAATGAATAAATTCCTCTGTTTGTGAGCACGTCACATTTAAACCCGTCCTCTATTGATAAACATCTGTGTTGCCTTCAGTTTGTTGCTGTTGCAGACACACTTGGCCTGGACTGCTCTGGACAAGGCCATGCCCTCCCTGTCATCCTGTGGTCCTCATAACCTCCTGACTCCCTCTCCCTGTGTCCCTATATCCGTGTTTGCTATGACAGGCTCTGCTTCCTGTGCCGATCAGCTGAGAAACTGTCCTTGATTGGTGTTCACCAGAAACTCAAAAAGAATGAACATATATGATTGTACAGGTTTTACTGGAAATTTCTGTAGCCCCAGTGTGGAAGTCATTAGTGCTAGTCACCAATGATTTTGATTCTTCTCCTTCCTGTCACAGAGTAGGATTATTCTTCCCCCTTCCCTTTAAAGTTCCCTTAAAGTGATTTGCTTTTGCCAGGAAAATGTGAAGTCTTAGAGAGCCCACGTGGGATTGTCTGTTTCCTTCCCCCGAAGCAGAGGCTCCTCTGCGTGGGTCCCAGGGCAGAGCCCATCCCACTCCCCACCAACCCAAGATGGTCATGTAGTGTTAACAAGAAACAAAGCTTTGTTTTTAAAACCCCTGACATTTGGGGGTTGTTTGCTGTGGCTGCAAATCTCATTCCTCCCCGCTGACACACACAGGGAAGGAGCACGTGTCGCTGTGCAGCTACTGAAAGCATCCTGTGCTCCCTCGTTCATTTCCTCCCACAGGGCTTGGCCAGGCACGCTCCAGATACACAACCCTTGTAAGTGCAGTCCACATCCTCCCTGACTTTTCCTGATAAAAATTTTCTCTATTCATTGCTACCCTCCCTCCCGAAATTATTTGTTACCCCAATAAATCTGTTACGCAGTTCTCTTGCAGAAAAATTGGAAGACGACAGATGTAAAAGTTACTTTGAGACATCCCGTCATCTCCCTCAGTGCCCCCACTCTGAACCACTGCTCCCCCAGCGCATCGCATGGAAGGTCTCTGAAACCCTCTTATTTCTTGCTTCTTACTTGGCCCGATTCATTAGAACTGTGGGGGGGAAATCCCCACTCTCACTTCTGGAGCCCCTCCACACTCATCTGAAGATGAAAGAAGCTCCTTTGTATCAGAGGGTCTGTAGCATCAGGAGAACAAGCCTCTCTCTCATTTCCTTTCCATCCTTACTCAAGTTCTGAGTCAGGGTGTACCCCCATTTGTCTGCCTCCCACCTCTTGGAAGGATGCATTGGGTAAGCACACTGCCTCAGTCTCTTCCTACAAGGTGTTTGTCATTTTTCCTCAAGTACAATCTACCACAAAGGCCATACTTAATACCACCTCAACAAAACAACAAAAGGTGAATTATTTCATGTGTGAAAGCCTAGATCAGTTCTCTGTAAGTTGAATCTGTCCCCCATACAATGAGCCCTGCAAGACACCTGGAGTTGATAACTTGGCTGCCACTATAGTCCTTTCTGTGCCTTAGCTTAACAAACTGCAAGCAAAGTAGAAAGGCGTCTTGTTGGCTTTTGCTGCAAAACAATTCCAAAATTTAGTAGCCTAAAACAACTACTCACTTAAACAAAGACTCTTCTAGGCAGTCTTTCTGGTATGGCCCAGTCTCGGCTGACCTCTGCCAGACTCATTCATGTGCATGTGGTCAATTGGTGATTTGGCTGGGGTCAGGCTAGTCTGATGGCCTCACTCACATGTCTGGCAACTGTCTGGCTAGCAGCTGGGGCAAAGAAGGGCCATGTCTCTTTCATCACCTAGCCGACTGGCCTGGGCTTATTCACATGGTGGTGGACACAGTTACAAGAGCAGCAACAGGGCAAGTTCCAATGCACAAAGTGCTCTGCAAGTCTCTGCATCATATTTGCCATTGTCCCACTGACCAAAGCCAATCACAAGGCAGCACATACTCAAGGGATGAAGAAAGACGCTGCCTTTAATGGGAGGAATTATTAAGGGCATGGATACAAAGACAGGGAGCATCTGTGGTCATGTTTCACCATCTGCCATAATGAGATAGTCTCCAACCCAGACCTCAGGCCCCCTCTGGATAGCCTCTGATCAGAAGTAGTTCTACTCAGTATACTCATCCCACTCCCACCAGGGCCCATCAGAGTCCCGAGTCACTTCTGCATCATCTCTAGCTCCCCAAATCTGCACTGGTGTCTGCAGCACTAAAAGCTATCTGCATGGTTTGGGATAAAAGTCTGTTGCTTTTGTACACATTTATAGAAACAGATCAGGAACTTAATTTAAAATTTTGGTAACTCATCATTACTAATGTGCATTTTCAGGATCTGGAAGAGTTAGAGCTTTGGGTTACTTTAATCTCCATTACTTCTTCCCCTCAAGTACTGGCATTCCTGTAATAGTTCACATCCCACCCACAGCTCTAGACTCTTCTCTTGAACCTGGGATTGCACTCTCTGCATGTTTCTTTTTTTAATGGCTTCCAGATTCTAAAGTATACTTAAAAAGGTCTAATCTACTCCCAGAATTATGAAAACATAAACGTATTTTATTTTAATGTCTGTTAACATTTACATGTTACATAATCTAGAATTGCATTATATAAAATGGTAGACATTAGTCACATGTGGCTACTGAGCATTTGAAATGTAACTGGTTCAAATTGAGATGTGCTACAAGTATAAAGTACACACCGGATTTGAAGATATGCTGTAAAGAAAAGAATGTTAAGTATCACATTAATAAATTTTGTATTCAGTACGTGTTGCAATGAGAATATTTTGCAAATTTGGGTTTGTGATATTATATTTAAGTATTGGTTTTCATCCATGGTTCCTGGATCAAGCTACTCTCTGACCTTCTCCTGCCTTCCTTTCACCTGCTCCTTTCTCTCCCCAAGCCAGGAAATTCTCTGACCTACCTTAGCTGAATGTAGGTCAAAAGACTACCATACCAGGAGGGGCCA
>NW_007744268.1:13475-14708 GCF_000696425.1 Galeopterus variegatus
GCTTGCTTGCCAGTGGGGAGAAATCCCCACCCACACATTTGGTCACAGAAGTCAGTCTGTGATGATTGTAGTTGTTGCTGAGTAAGAGCGAGGAAAAGCACTTTGCTTTTGTGTGTGTTTTTTCCTGCAGGGTTAAGTAAAATATATTATCAAATAAATTTTACTTGTTGATTCTTCCTTTTGTAAATGTGACTACTAGAAAATGACACAGACGTGGCTCACATTTTTTGGCTTTCAGAACTTACTCTAGGAATTTATGGAAAAAGAAAGGTGAAGTGATTATATTAATTTCAAAGTATATTCGAGAACAAAGAACATTATCAGAGATAGAGAAGGTCATTACTTAATAATAAAGGAGTCAATTCACCAAGGACACATACAAATTCCAAACATTCATACCCCTAATAAAAGAACTTCAGAATACATGAAACAAAACCCAAAAACTGTAAAGAGAAATAGACAAACCCATAATTATAGTTGACGATTTTAATACCCCCCTCTCAATAACTGAGTCAGAAAGTCAGCAAAAATACAGAAGACTGGAGCAATACTAAGAACCAACTACACCTAATTGACATTTACAGAGAACACCTCTCAAAAGCAGAGAAACAATCTTTTCAAGGGCACATGGAACATTCAGCAAAATAGACCATATTCTGGGCCATAAAACAAGTATCAATACACTTTCTAAAGAATTTACATCATGCAAAGTATGTATTCCATTCACAATGGAATTAAATTAGGCATTTAAAATAGCAGCGTATCTGGAAAATCCTCCAAATATTTGGAAACTAAATAACACACTTTTAAATAACCCATGGATCAAAGACGATATTAACAAGGAATCTAGAAAGTATTTTGAACTGAGTGAAACTGAAAGCACAACAAATTAACATTTGTGAAATGCCACATAGCAGTTCTCAGAGAGAAATTTATAGCATTATACTCTTGCATTATAAAAGAAGAAAGTTCTAAGTCAATTACCTCAGTTTCCACCTTAAGACACTAGAAGAGCCATTTAAGTCCAAAGTAAGCAGAAGAAATGAAATAAAGATCAGAGCAGTAATCAATGAAATAGCAAAGAGAAAAACAATAGAACAAATCAATGAAACCAAAAGCTGGTTCTTTAAAAAGATCAACCAAATTGATTAGCCTATAGCCATACTGATCAGGAAGAAAAAAGAGAGAAAATGTGAATTATCATTATCAAGAATAAGACAAGTGGCATCACTA
>NW_007744268.1:15706-17019 GCF_000696425.1 Galeopterus variegatus
GTGGGGTAAATTGGAACTGCAAGTACTTTCTTTGGGATATATCCAAGAGAAAGCCTCAAGCAGTTCTGTAAAGAGACATATACAAGATACTCATCACAGAGTTGTTTGTGGTAAATGGGAATTAGAGGCAATCTAGGTGTTCAACACAGGGGGAATGGATAAACAAAATATCAAGGATACATATTATGGAATATTAGGTAACATTCAGGAGCAAGGAACATGATAAACATAGACACACTATGTGCATATGTAAGGACACTTATCACATGCATTAGGGTGGGTTCCTGGGTGGTGGAGAAAGGGAAATCAGGAATGCAATCAAGAGATAAGAGAAGAAAAAGGAGAGGGGATTTATCTACACCAAGGATAGCAGTCTCTTGTGCCCTGAATGAATATGATTTACTAAATTCTGCATCTGATGTTCAGAAAGAGAGAGAAATGACATGAATAATATAATGTAACTCATTTCCCTTCACAACCACTGAGATAGAATAAAATGCAAAAGAAACTTTAACTTCAGGAAGTGGATTTGTACAGGGCATTCATACTGTATGACACAGATATGCAAATGAAAATTAGGACAAACTGATTTTTAATAGGTAGTTATTTCAGCTAGCCTGCCAAATCTAGAAAAGTAAAACCTTAAGCTGATTGATAATGATATAAATTATCAATAGTTCTACATTCCAGAGTCATCATCCATATTAGCAAGTTTTACCAAAGTTACTTATTGCAATAAATGGTTATGCTTAAATGGAGTTGATAAAACGAGATTTTCTTTCTAGAACTGTAGAGAAAAGCAAATCTTTTCTCCATCTTCTTGGGAAAAGAAGACGTATAGTGTATTTAAATGGTTTTCTTCTTGCTCCAGTTTTTCAGTCTCCAGAAACGGTTTATGTAACTCCAGGGCCACTTTGAGTCTCTGGGACTTGGGAGACACTTTAAGAGGTGTTTCCTGCCAGGCCAGCTCACCATCTTCAGGGACTTCCTGAAAGAGGAAATCAAAATGGTGATTTTGTAAGTTTCTCCTTTCTTTTAAAGGACTGTGCTTCTTTCAGGAAGCCTTGTGACAGGAAAGTGATTGAAAAGTTACTAATGACCCCAGGATGAATGAACAGGAAACTCCAGAAAAAACTTTGGAATCTAGCAAAATATTTCCTTTAGAGTTATATCCATCTCTGTTTTTAGGTAATAATCAGTATCAGCTCAAGCAGAGAGGGAGTTTAAGCTGCAAGGATGACTGGCACGTCAGTTCTGCTGACCAACCACAAATGGAGCAAAAGCACATCAGATATTCGAGAAAATTCTGAGGT
>NW_007744269.1:0-986 GCF_000696425.1 Galeopterus variegatus
CAAAAAAAAACAAAAAAAAACAGCCAGAAACTAAATTGATTTATAAAAGAAATCCCCATCAGCTACCAAATTCAGGAACTCAGTTTTCTGTATCTCTGATGCTGTTACCTATCACTATCACAGGTCCTGGCATAGAATGAGCATTCTATAAATGCATGTGGAGCACATATGTCCAGACAGGCAAACAGATTTATCCTTCCTAAGTAATAAAGAACAGGGGTCTCTGGTAGCTTACCAGCTTCTGATGACTAACGTTGTGCCCATGCCACTAACAGTGACATCTGGATTTTTTTTCATGTGCAAACTCTCTCTCCCTTCCAAGCACTGACCAGGGATGACCTTCATTAGCTTGGGCTGACAGACATGATAGCAAGTTTTGTCTGAAAAGACTAAGCTATGGGTTGACAGGGGGGGAATGCTGTGATTAACATGAAGTGAACACATTAAGCAAATGTAATTGTAGCGGCCTGCCATTAGGACTGCAGTAAACATAGTCATTTTGTTTTTTTCTTTAGCACCAACAACCTCTTTCTGACCTATCAAGGTGAATTTGGTTCCCTGGACCATGTTTACTCACTTTCTTGGGTTTTCACAGACATGACACCACCTGTTGGCTCATAATCCTGAATGTGAGCTAGCAATCAGTAGGAGATGAGAGGCAGGGATTCCCACCACCCCTGCTCAGAGTGACCTGACAGGACTCAATATGCCCCCAGAAAATAATTTACACCAGGAAGACATACTACATAAAGGGAGACAAGTGTATGTTTGGCTGATGACTTGCATCGGCCTGAAAGGTGATATTGTTTTGCCCAGCATGGCTTGGAGGCAGAACAGAGAGTGGTTCTAAAATCATGACACTGTTTCTCAGCATCTCCCTAAATAATATGTTGGCAATGTGATCCCAGATGGATTTTTGTGAAAGACAAAACTCTATCCAAATGCAAAACTAAAATTTCTCAAAGTACCTATGGCAATTTGCTAAT
>NW_007744269.1:1597-3154 GCF_000696425.1 Galeopterus variegatus
ACAAAACTCTATCCAAATGCAAAACTAAAATTTCTCAAAGTACCTATGGCAATTTGCTAATCTAAAAACTCCAGACTTGGACTTGGGGGCAAAAGGTTGTATCTTCTCCTTGGAATCTATGCATCACAAATAATTGAGGTTCACACGGATAAATCTCAAGCTCAAGGAATTCAAAGACCAGCCAAGAAGCAGTGAGACAAGGTAAAAAAGAGGCACCAGGTAATGGTGCTGATTTCAATTGGCAAGAAATAGCAAATAGAATTATTTATTTCTAGTTGAATTTTCCAAGCCAAATTCTGTTGTGTTGTAATCATAATTTAGTATCTGAGTGAAGATGATTAAGCACCTATTATGAGGGGTTAAGAATGGCAGTATATTAAGTAGAAAAAAAATAAAATAAAATATGGAGCAGAGCTGCATGGGAACTCTCAGCAGGGCGGAATTCTCTAGCCAGTCTAGCCTGGTGACTCGGGATGCCCTAGGAATACACAAGTTAAATAACTGGGCCTAGGGGCCAGGTATTTCCATCTGAGTCAGGAGACTTAAGGTCTTTTAAATGAATGAACTTAGGAGAGGGACTCATCTGAATCCCAATTTGCTCAAGTTGAGGGATTTAAACAACTCCAGACTCTAAAAGATGACTACCAAGGAAATGAAGGGAATAAAGTGACACTTGGATAGAGGTCCACAAACATGGGTGTGTATCAGCATCACCTGCAGATATTGTTAAACAGATTATGAGGCCCATTCAAGACCAACTGGATACAAATCTCTGGAGATGAGAATCTGTATGTTTATAAAGGTAATTGGGACATGCAGTCAGCCTGCTATCAGTTATCAGATTGGTATTGCGGAAAACACCTGGCCCCTCCTGTCCTCTCCCCCATAACTACCAATCTATTCTTATCACTACATATTAATTTGCACTTTCTTGCATTTTATATAAAGGGAATCATATAGCATGTACTTTACCTGATTTCTTTCGCTGAGCGTACTTATTTTGACACACCCATTGCAATGTGCGTATTAGTAGTGCATTTTTTTTTTATCACTGAGTAGTATTCCGTTTTATGGATGCCTCAGTTTATCTGTTGATGAACATATAGGGTTTCCCACCTCATATTTAGACTGCTATAAATAAAGCTTCTGTGAATATTTGTGTACAGGTCTCTATATAAGCCTATACTTTCATTTCTCTTAGATAAATATGTAGGAGTGGAATGGCTAAGTCATATGGTAATGTGTATATCTAACTTTTTTTAAAAACCGCAGCATTGTTTTCCAAAAGGATT
Source organism: Galeopterus variegatus (assembly GCF_000696425.1). NCBI lineage: Eukaryota > Metazoa > Chordata > Mammalia > Dermoptera > Cynocephalidae > Galeopterus > Galeopterus variegatus. The sequence goes on from NW_007744269.1 coordinate 2,890, forward strand.
ATACCATTTTCTTCCACTGCAGTAACTATATGAAATTTCCAATTCTTTCATATCCTCACCAGCACAGATAGGGTCAGACTTTTCATTTTAGCCATTCTTTATTTATTTTCTTTTTTATTGAATCATAATTGAGTATACATATTTTCGGGATTCAGTGTTGACATATGTTGATCAAATCAATATTACTAGTATGTATATTGTTACAGATTGTACTTATCCTTTATGCCCCTTGTCCAATCTCTCCCCATCCCTCTCTACCCCCCCC
>NW_007744269.1:3956-17008 GCF_000696425.1 Galeopterus variegatus
GTGACTCTCCTTGTGTCAATGCACTCCAGTGGCTGGTGGACCATTTGCATGGTGGTTGTGACATCTAGATACTTTTGCAGCAGCTGTGTTTACTGTGGTGGCTGTAGTGGGCCACCCACATGGAGGTGATGTTTTTGGCATGCTCCTTGGTGCTGGTGGTGTGACTGGTTGTGGGTGGGGTTCTGGTCCTGGGCTGCATACCCCAGGCCCCCAGGCAGGCCCCCGGATGGGCCCCCAAGGTGCTGGTGGTGTGTGTGTTTGTGGGCAGGTGGTCTGGTCCCCAGATCCATGCCTTAGGTCCCCTGGCAGGACCCAAGGCACTGGTGGTGTGCTTAGGCCAGAACTAATTTTTTGTCCTTTGCTTACTTCTAAAATGGGGGAACTTCCTGTGGGAACCAGTACTTGAGCTCTGCGGTTGAGCTAAATTGTTGCTTTGCTGCTGATTCCCTAAGGAGGGCATTTTGTGCAGCTCAGGGTTTAATAGTTACTTCCAGCTCTCCAGAGACCGGGTGCACCTGGGTTGTGTAGAATCCCTGATCTGGGCCTGAGTCTTTTCATCAAATTGCTCCCCATTCAATTCTGCATTCCTGACTGGTCTCCTCTAAGTGGTCCTGTGCTGACTGGGAGGCAGATCAGCTGTCCTTGCTGTGTCCCAGTGTTCTCCTGATGGGCCCATCTTCCCCACCACCTGTGCTCCAAACACTTCCCATGAGACGGGCCCTGCACTGGTCCCTTGCAATAACTCACCAGCCTCTGAATGTCTCCCCCTTTTCAGCTGTTCTGGCTCCTCACTCCTGTGTGGGTCCACGGGAACCCTTTTAGTGGTCCAGCTGTCCTGGGGGCCACCAAGGCCCTCTTCTCCCCTGCCACCTCCAAGCAACTCCATCCAAAGGGCACAGCTGCACCTTCTGCTGGCTCCTGCTGCATGTGCTCAGTAGTTCCAGCCTTAAAGCAGCCACGGCATGAAATGCTTCAAGCAATTTTTTCTTTCTATCACCGTGGCTTCTCTCCCTTCATGAACTCCATAGGTCTCTCCTCCTCTTCTCCTGAGTTCCAGCAGCCCCAGCTTGGCTGTTGTTACATTTTTATAGTTGTAAATTAGTTGGTTTATGCCAGAGAGTGACATTGGGGACCGTCTATTCTGCCATCTTGACCAGTTATTTTAGCCATTCTGATAGTTGTGTGGATTTTGTGTGTGTGTGTTTGGTTGGTTTTATTTCTTTGGTAATAGACTGTATTTTTTAGAGCATTTTTATATTCACAGCAAAATTGAGTTATAGGCACAGAAATTTCCCATATACTCCTTCTCCCCACAGATATATAAACTCCCCCATATCAACGTCCCCTACCAGAGTGCACATTTGTTACAATTGGTGAATGTACACTGACCATCATTATCACCCAAACTCCATAGTTTACATGAGGGCTCACTCTTGGTATTGTACATTCCATGGGCTTTGACATATGTAGGATGATGCATATTCACCATTGTGATATTGTAATAGAATAGTTTCTCTGTGCTAAAAATCTTCTGTGCTATTCCACCCTACCTTTCCCCTAACTCCTGGCAACACTGAAGCTTTTACTGACTCCATAGTTTTTCCTTTTCCAGAACGTCATATAGTTGGAATGAAACATTATGTAGCCTTTTCCGAGAGGCTTTTTTCTCTTTGTAATATGCATTTAAGGTTTCTCCATGTCTTCTCATGGCTTGATAGTTCTTTTTTTAACTGTTGTTTTTTTACATTTGTTTATTGAAACATAATTGATTGTACATATTGGGGTGCAGAGTTTATATACACCTGTGTACAATGTGTGATGATCAAATCAGGATAATTTTCATGTTCATCATGACAAAGATTATAATCATTCCTCTTGTGTCATCCATTAACCAATTTCTCCCTAACTCCCTTTACCCTCCTCCTTTTCCACCTCTAGTCACCACATTTCTGTTCTCTCCTTCTGAAAGTTCAGTGTATTATTGCTTTCTCTGTTACACTTCCCCCTGTGTAACAGAGACATAAAAACGAATTACACGATTACTCAAAGCACTATGTATGCATTGAGAGGATGGGAAGGACTGCACTTCAGTAATTTCCCCATTAGGAGGAGAAAACTGAATGTGACAGCCCTGATTGAAAGTTAGCCTCTCTCTTTTATTGTAAAGACAAGGAAGTTTCACAAGAAAATTCAGTTGATTTAATCATTACAAAGAACACAAGGACATGGCCAGATTTACGGCTAAGTATAGTTTTAACAATGGAAACTGGTAACATCAGTGAAATAAACAAAGTGACATTCCATAATGCAATTTGCAAAACGTTAAGTTGATCCACCAACAAAAGCTTGTTTGTAGCAAACACTTTCTTTTCCTACAGCAATTTCCTCAGTATATTTACATAATAATCAAGTATCTTTCTCAATATATCAATCAGTAGGTTAACCTGCACCAAGGACATCCACCCTTTGAGCTAGCAATTTTGCTGTTACAATTCTTTATCTACAACAGAGACCTTAGCCTGGGGAAAGTTTCCTGTCTTTTGCAAGCTTAACATTTCTATATGTAATTTTAGGAAGTTAGGTTATACCTGAAACTACAGGGCTTTGGAACCTAGGCCCTGTGAAATACATTCACTTTATAAATGTTAGTTTCCTCAGCATTCTCTCTCTCTCCCTCCCTTCCTTTCTTCCTTCTTTCCTTCCTTTTTCTTTCTTTCTTTCTCTTTCTTTCTTTCTTTCTTTCTTTCCTTCTTTCCTTCTTTCTTTCCTTCCTTCCTTCCTTCCATCCTTCCTTCCTTCCTTCCTTCCTTCCTTCCTTCCTTCCTTCTTTCTCCTTCATTTTTTAGCTCCCACTCATAAGTGAATATATGGAGTATTTCTCTTTCTCTGCCTGGCTTTCTTTTAAATATATATTTTACTTTATTTTTTGAAACATGATTGTACATATCTGTGTGGTACCACATTGAATATCAACACCTGTATGCAATATGTAATGTTCAAATCAGCGTAATTAATATATTCAACATTACACAATGTAATCATTTTTTGTGGCACTTTACCAATTTCTTGCTAGCCCCCTTCACCTCTCCCTTTCCCACCTCTGGTAGCCTCAGTTCTGTTCTCTTATTTTGAAAGTTCAATAAATGATTATGATTGTTGTATCTTTCTTTCTCTGTTTATTTTTTGACCCCCACTTATGATTGAAGATGGGAGGTATTTCTCTTTCTGTGCCTGGCTTATTTCGCTTAACATAATTTTCTCTAAGTTCATCCATGTTGCTGCAAATGGCAAAATTTCATTCTTTTTTATGGCAGCATAGCATTCCATTGTGTATATATGTCACATTTTCCTTATCCATCTGCCTGTCAGTGGACATTTAGGTTGCTTCCAAGACTGTGCTATTATTGTAAACAGAGCTTTGATAAACATGGGAGTACAGGTATCCCTTCAACATGATGATTTCCATTCCTTTGGGTATATATCCAGAAGTAGGATTACTAGATCATAAGGCATTTCTATGTGTAGTTGTTTGAGGAACCTCCATACTGTTTGTCATAATGACTGCACTAATTTACAGTCCCACCAACAGTAAAGTAGGGTTACCTTTTCTCTACATTATCAACAGCATTTGTTATTCTCTTTTTTATAATGGACAGTCTGATTAGGGTGAGATGATATTTTAATGTGGTTTTAATTTGCATTTCCCTGATGTTTAGTGATGTTGAGCATTTTTTCATTTGTCTGTCAGCCGTTTGTGTATCTTGCTTTGAGAAATCTCTATTCAGCTCCTTTTCTCATTTTTTGATTGGGGTACTTTTTTTTTTACTGTTAGGTTGTTTGAGTTCCTTGTATATTCCGGATATTAATCCCTTGTCAGATGCGTAGTTTGCAAACATTTTCTCCCATTCTTTAGGTTGTCTTTTCTTTCTGTTAATTGTTTATTCTGCTGTGCAGAAGCTTTTTAGGTTGATATAATCCTATTTGTTTATTTATTCTTTTTTTGCCTGTGCTTTGGGGGTCTTATTCATAAGGGCTTTGCTCAGTCCTCCTTGAAGTGTTTCCCCTGTTTTCTTTTAGGAGCTTTATAGTTTCAGGTGATATATTTAAGTCTTTAATACATTTTCAATTGATTTTGGTATATGGTGAGAGGTACAGGTCTAGTTTCATTCTTCTAATGGTTGTCCTTTCCCAGCACCATTTATTGAAGAGGCAGTCTTTTCCCCAATGTATGTTCTTGCTGACTTTGTCAAAGAACAGTTGGCTGTAAGTATGTGGGTTGATTTCTGGGTTCTCTATTCTGTTCTACTGGTCCAAGTATCTGTTTTTATGCCATTTCCATGTTGTTTGGGCTACTATAGCTTTGTAGTACAATTTGAAGTCAAGCAGTGTTATGCCTCCACCTTTCTTTCTTTATTTATTTTGCTCAGGATTTCTTTGGTTATTTGAGGTCTTCCGTTGTTCCATATGAATGTTAGGATTGTTTTCTCTGTTTCTGTGAAGAATGTTATTGGTATTTCAATGGGGATTGCATTTAACCTGCAGATTGCTTTGGGTAGTATGGACATTTTCACAATGTTAATTCTTCCAATCCAAGAGCATGGAATGTCTTTCCATCTTTTTGTGTTCTCTTTAATTTCTTTCATCAGTGATTTCTAGTTCTCATTGTAACAATCTTTCACCTCTTTGTTGATTCCCAGTTTTGTTTTGTTTTGTTTTTGTGACTATTGTAAATAGGCTTGATTTCTTGACTTCTTTTTCTTCTAATTAACTATTGGAGTATAAAACAATACTGATTTTTTGCGTGTTGACTTTGTATCCTGCAACTTTACAGAAATCATTTATCAGCTCTCAGAGTCTTTTTTGTAGAGTTTTCAGATTTTTCTATATATGAGATCATGTCATCTGCATAAAGGAACAGCTTGACTTCATCTTTTCTAATCTGGATGCTCTTTATTTCTTTCTCATGCAACATTGCTCTGACTAGTACTTCCATTACTATGTTAAATAGGAGTGGTGAGAGTGGGAATCCTTGCCTTGCTCCTGTTTAGGATGCTATTGTCAATTGGTTTGTCATATGTGGCTTTTAATTTGTTGAGATACTTTACTTCTTACCTAATTTGTTGAGAGTCTTTGTTATGAAGGGATGTTGAATTTTGTCAAATGCTTTTTCTGCATCTATTGAGATAATCATATGGTTTTTGTACTTGCTTTTTTTAATGTGGTGTATCACAGTATTGACATGTGTATGTTGAAATATCCTTGTATCCCTTAGATAAATCCCACTTGATCATGATGTATAACTTTTCAGTATGTTGCTGTATTCTGTTTGCTAATATTTTGTTGAAGACTTTTGCATCAATGTTCATCAAAGATATTTTCCTGTGGTTTTCTTTTTTTGTTGTATCTTTGTCTGATTTTGGTATCAGGACAATGCTAGCCTCATAAAATGAGTTTGGGAGAAGGGATTTTGTTTCAATATTTTGGTATTAATTCCACTTGAAAGGTTTTAGTGGCAAAGCCATTTGGTCCTGGGCTTTCCTTTGTTGGGAGACTGCTGACTACAGCTTCAATATCATTGCTTCTTAATGGTCTTTTTGGGTTTTGTATGTCTTCTTGATTCAGTCTTGGTAGTTTATATGTGTCCAAAAATTTAAACATTTCCTCCTGGTTTTCAAATTCATTGGTGTATATTTATAATAGTCTCTAATTATTCTTTGTATTTCTGTGGAATTAGTTGTAATGTCTCCTTTGCATTTCTGATTTTTGTTATTTGGATTTTCTCTTTTATTTTTTTAGTTAGCTTAGCTAATGGTTTGTCTATTTTGTTCATCTTCTCAAAAAAACAACCTTTTCTTTTGTTGATCTTTTGTAACATTTTGGGGTTCTCTATTTCATTTAGCTCTGCTCTGATCTTAATTATTTCTTTCTGTCTACTAATTTGGTGGTTGCATTGTTCTTGTTTTATGTGGGACTTTTTCTGAACTCTCTTTTCTATTTGCCTGTCCTTTCACCAGTATTACTCTGTCTTGATTATTGCAGCCTTTTAGTAAGTTTTGAAGTTGGAAAGTGTCAGTTCCTCTGACTTTATTCTTTACTTTCACTATTGTGTTTGTTATTCTACATCTTTTTTTTTATTTTGTCAATATACAATGTAGTTAGTTATTGTGTCCCATCACCAAAACCTCCCTCCCTCTTCCCTCTCCCCCCTCCCACCCAGATGTGTCCCCTCCATTTTCTCGTTGTAAGAGCTTCAAAAAAAAAAAAAAAAAGTTGAGGTTGTTAAATCTTCCTCTCCCCCACGCAGTTTTTTGTTGTTGTTGTTGTTGTTGATGTTGTTGTTGTTGCTGTTTGTTTGTTTTCTCTCCATATAAACTTTAGAATTAATTTGTTGATATCTACAAAGTAACTTGCTGCTGTGAATTGATTGCATTGTGTCTCCAAAGTTCATATATTAAAAGTTTAATTCTCTCTGTAAATGTTCAGGGTGGTAAATCTTATTTTGCTAATTGAAAGATGGGGCCTTGAATAAGTGGTTAGATTGTAGGACCATGTCATAGTGAATGGATTAAAAATGGTGGTAAGGAGCTAGTTCTGAGGGCTTTAAAAGAAGAGCACACAAGAGGTTACTCTGTCTCTCTGCTCCACCATTTTCTGCCATGTGACACCCTTGGGTCACTGTTGCCACCACCAAGACCATCACCAGATATGCTCCCTGGACTTCGGACTTTTAAGCCTCTGAAACTGTAACCAACAAATTGTGTTTTCTTATAAATCACTCAGTTCCACATATTTTGTTATAAGCAACGGAAACAGACTAATACACTTGCTGAGATTTTATTAGGTCTGCATTAAATCTATAGTCAAGTTGGGAAGAATTGATGTCTGGCCAATATTGAGTCTCTCTATCCATGAGCATGGATTATCACTCTATTTATTTAATTCTTTGATTTATTTCATCAGTTTCGTATGGTTTTTTTTATATAGACCTTGTACATATTTTGTTAAATTTATTCATAAGTATTTTATTTTTTAAGGTGAAAATGTAAATAATATTGTATGTTTAATTCAAATTACACTTGTTTATTACTGGTATATAGGAAAGCAATTGGCTTTTGAACATTAATCTTGTATCCTGCAACCTTCATGTAATTATTTATTATTTTCAGGATGTTTTTTGTTAATTCTTTAGATTTTCTACAGAAGCAATTGTTATCTACATGTATAGATGGTTTTATCCTTACTGATGAGTGTATCTTTTATTTCCTTTTCTTGTCTTATAGCATTAGCTATGAATTCCAGTATGATGTTGAAAATGAGTGGTGAGAGTGAACATTCTTGCCTTGCTTTTAATCTTAGCAGGAAAGTTTCTAGTTTCTCACCATTAAGTATGATGTTAGTTGTAAGTTGTTTGTAGGTGATCTTTATCCAGTTAAAGAAGCTCCACTTGATTCCTACTTTTTTGAGAGTTTTTATCATGAATGAGTGTTAAATTTCATCAAATTCTTTTTCTGCTTCTACTGATATTATTATGCAATTTTTCATTGTTAGCCTCTTTATCTGATGGGTTACATTAATTGATTTTCTAATGTTGATCTAGCCTTGTACACCTGGGATAAATTCCATTTTGTTATGGTAAACAATTATTTATATGCATGTTTTTATTTTATTTGGTAATATTTGTTGAGCACTTTTGCATCTATATTCATGAGAGATAATGGACCATAGTTTTCTTTCCTTGCAATGTCTTTGTTTGATTTTGATATTAGGGTATTGCTGGCCTCATGGAATCAGTTAGAAGTATTCCATCAATTTCTATTTTCTGGAAGAGATTCTAGAGAATTGGAATAATTTTTTCCTTAAATGTTTGTAGGTCCTCTCGATTTTTGTTTGAGGAGGTTATCAATTATTGACTAATTGATAGTCAATAATTTGACTAATTGACTAATAAATTTTTTCCTTAAATGTTTGGTAGGTCCTCTCGATTTGTGTTTGAGGAGGTTATCAATTATTGACTAATTGATAGTCAATAATTTGACTAATTGACTAATTTACTTAATATGTATAGGCCTATTTTAATAATTTATTCTTTTGTAAGTTTCGGAAGATTGTGTGTCTCATGAAATTAGTGCATTTCATCTAAGTTATCAAATTTATGGGCATAGATTGTTCAAATTGCTCCTATATTATCCTTTTAATGTCTTAGGGATCTGTACTGAAACTCTCTCTTTTATTTCTGATAAATAATTCACACCTCTTATTTTTTTATTAGTATGTCTAGAAGGTTACCAATTTTATTGATCTTCTAACAGAACTAGCTTTTGATTTTGTTGGTATTTTCTATATTTTCTGTTTTCAATTTCTGCTTTAATTTTTATTATTTGTTCTCTTTTGCTTACTTTGTAATTAATTTGTTTTCCTTTTTCTAGTTTACTAATGTAGAATCTAAGATAATTAATTTTCTTTCTTCTCTTCTGTGATATACATTCAATGCTATGTATTTCTGTTTAAGCACTGTTTTCACTGCACCTCACAAATTTGGGTAAGTTTTATTTTCATTTTCATTTAGTTCAACTTTTTAAAAAATTTCTCTTGAAATTTCTTCTTTGAACCATGTGTTATTTAGAAGTGTGTTTAATCTCCATGTATTCTGGGATTTTCCAATTATCTTTCTATTATTGACCTCCAGCTTAATTCCAGTGTTGTCTAAGAGCAGGCATTGTGTAATTTCTATTTTTTTAAACTTGCTAAGAGTGTCTTATGGCCCAGAATATGGTCTGTTTTGGTGAATGCTCTATGTAAGGTTGATAAAAATTTGTGAATTCTGCTGATGTTAAACAAAGCAATCTGTTGTTGTCAATTATATCCAGTTGATTGATGGTGGGTTGCTGAGTTGAACGATGTCCCTACTGATTTTCTGCCCGGTGGATCAGTTCATTTCTGATAGAGTGGTGTTAACGTTTCCAACTATAATAGTTGATTTATTTACTTCTTTTAGTACTATTAGTTTTTTCCTCACATATTTTGATTCTTTGTTGTTAGGTGCATACATATTAAGAATTGGTATCCTTAGAAAATTGACCCCTTTATTATTATGAAATTCTCCTCTTTGTCCCTGGTAATTTTCCTTGCTGTAAAGATATCTGTGTCTGAAATTAATATAACTACCATTGCATGCTTTTGATTAGTGTTATTATCTCCATTCCCTTACTTTTATTCTATCTGCCTTTATATTAAAGTAGGGTTCTTGTAGACAACATATAATTGACCTTGATTTTTGATCCATTCTGACAATCCCTTTTAACTGACATATTTAGACCACTGGTATTTAAAGTGATTATTGATATAGTTGGATTAATAACTACCATATTTGTTAGTGTTTTCTATTCATTGCCCTTGTTCTTTGTTCTCATTTTTGTCTTTCACCCTTTTTCTGCCTCTTGTGGTTTGAATTGAGCATTTTATATGATTCCATTTTCTCTCCTTTCTTAGCATATTGGTTGTACATTTTTTTTTAACCTTTTTTAGTGGTTGCTCTAGAGTTTGCAATATACATTTACAACTAATCCAAGTCCACTTTCAAATAACACTGTATCATTTCATGGGTAGTGTATCTTATAGTAACACAATTCTAATTCCTCCTTCCTGTCCCTTGTAACATTAATTTATTAATTTTACTTATTTATAAAGATGCATAAACATATGCATATATACTTATACATAAGCATACATAATTGAATGTATTGATGCTATTATTGTTTTAAACAGTTGCCTGTCAGATCAATTAAGAATAAGAAAAATAGAAATTTTAATTTTACATTCACTTATTCTTTCTGTGATGCTCTTTCTTTATGTAGATACAAATTTCTGACCCATATCATATTCGTTTTCTCTGAAGAAATTCTTTTAACACTTCTTGCAAAGTAGGTCTACTGACAATAAATTTCCTCAATTTTTGTTTGTCTAAGAAAGCATTTTCCTTCATTTTTGAAGGATAATTTTACAGGGACAAAATTCTAGGTAGGTAGGATTTATCTCTCAACACTTTAAATATTTCACTCCACTCTCTTCTTGCTTGAATGATTTATGAGAAGTCAGATGCAATTCTTATTTTTGCTTCTGTATAGGTAAAGAGTCCCCCTTCTCATTCCCCCCTACAACTTATTTCAAAAATTTTTTTTAATCTTTTGTTTTCTGGAGTTTGAATATAAGTGCATTCTTCATCATTTAACTGGCTTGCAAGTACTCTGAGCTTCCTGAATCTGTGGTTTAAAATCTAATATTAATTGGGGGAAATCCTCAGTTATTATTGCTTTGAACATTTTTTCTGTTTTGCCCTCCTTTTCTTCTCTTACTGGTATTCTCACTATGCATATGTTACACCTTTTGTAGTTTCCCACAGTTCTTGACTACTCTGTTCCAGGTTGGGGTTTTTTAAACAATTTTTTCTCTTTGCTTTCCATTTTGGAAGATCTTATTGATATATCCTTCAGCTCATAGATTCTTCTACATCTTTTGTCAAATTTATCTTTAAGTATTTTATATATTGGATGCTATTGTGCATGATATTGTTTTATTTAATTTACATTTCCGATTGTATCTAGTATACAAAAATGCAATTTATTCTGACATAGTGTTCTTGTTTCTTGTAACCTTGCTAAACTTACTAATTAGTGCTAGTAGCTTTTTTGTAGAGTCACTGAATTTTTGACTTAGACTGTTAGGTTGATTGCGAATAAAATCAATTTTACTCTTTCTTATCAAATGAATTTTTGTTTGGAGTTTTTATATCTACTTTCATGAGGGATAATTGTCTGTAGTTTTTTATATTTCTTGTAATATAATTTCCTGGTATCAGGGCAGTGCTAGTTCATAGAATAAGTTGAGAAGTATTTCTTTCCTTTAAACTTTATGGAAAAGTTTGTGTAGAATTAGTATTACTTCTTTCTCAAATATTCAATAGAATTCATAGTAAAACATTAAAACAGTCATGGCCTAGAATTTTCTTCATAAGTATTTTAACTACAAATTCAATAATTTTATTAGATGTAGGAATATTCAGGTAATTAATTTCTTCATGAATAAACTTTGGCAATATGTGTCTTCCAAAAAATTTTTATGTTTTATCTGAGTAGTCAAATATATTGGCATAGAATTGTTTATAACATTTCCTTATCATTCTGCTAATATCAGTTGAATGTTCAGCGATGTTACTTCTCTCTCTCTTTTTTTTTTTTTTTTTTTTTTGTATTTGTAACAGGAATCTTCATTTTTTTTTATTACTCTGGTTAGAGTTTTATCAATTTTATTGATCTTATCTTAGAACCAGGGTTTAATTTTATAACTTTTTCTCTTTTTTAAACATTCTATTTTATTTCTGCTATGTTCTTTATTTTCTTTTGTCTACCTACTCTAAGTTCAAATGTTCTTCTTTTGTCATTTTCTTTGGTTCGAAGCTAAGTTACTAATTTTAGATATTTTAGATTTTTTTTTTTTTTTTTTTTTGGTAATATAGACATGTAATCCTATAAATTACCCCAGGTACTGCCATAGTGGCATTCCAAAAATGTTGATATATTGTTTTTTTCATTTTCATTAAGTTTAAAATACATTCTAATTTCCTTTTTTATTTCTTCTTTTATTTATGGATTTTTGAAAAGTGTGTAATTTAGTCTACAAATATTTCGGGATTCTACAGACATGCTTCTGCTACTGATTTTGCTTTAATTTCTTTGTGGTCTCAGAACATACTTTGTATGACTTAAATCTTTTAAATATATTGAGGCTTATTTGGGGGGGGTCACCAGGATATATTCTAGTTTGTTAAATATTTTAAATGTGCTTTAAAAAAATGTGTACCCTACAACTATTGAGTAGAGTGCTCTATAAATACCAATTAAATCAAGTTGCTTAATAGTTTTGTTTAAATCTTCTACATGCTGATGTACATTCTGTCTATTTTGTTCTATCAATTTCTGAGAAAGAAGTATTGAAATTCCCAACTATAATTGTGGACTTGTCGATTTCAACTTTATATCCTTGATTAGTTTTTGTTTCATGTGTTTTGAAGCTGTATTAAGTCCATAAACATTTAAAATCAATTGTATTATCTTGATAAATTGGCCACTATACCATTATTAAATGAAATTTCTGTCTCTCTTAATATTTTTATCTCTTTAATATTCTTAACATTAAAATCTACATTGTCTTATACTTGGATAGCTACTCTCGGTTTCTTTTGATTTTTGTTTTGTTTTGTTTTGTTTGTTTTGTTTTTGTTGGTTATGAATATTCATGGGCTACAAAGCAAATTGTCGCCACTCATGCCTAAGGTGTGATGGCAAGATCCATACTCGCAGAATGTCCATTACCAAAAATTGTTATTATACCCCAATTCCCCCACCCAATTATCCCCTCAATTATCCCTGACCTCCCTCCTCATACCCCTTTCCCCACTCCACTTTGTATCTTTAGGTATGTTCTCTCCCTCTGCAAGTCCAATGCACCACTGTGATCTTTCTTTCCTTTCATCTTTATCTCTTAACTCCCACTTATGAGAGAGTAGTACATACGGTATTTATCCCTCTGTGCTTTGCTTATTTCACTCAAGTTTTTCTAAGCTCATCCATGTTGTTGCAAATAGGAGAATTTTATTTTTTTTATGGCAGAGTAGTATCCCATGGTGTATATATACCACAGTTTCCTTATCCAATCATCCATCAATGGACATTAAGTTGGTTCCATATCTTGGCTATTGTGAACAGAGCTGCAACGAACATGGGAGTGTAGGTATCCCTTAAACATCATGATTCCAATTCCTTTGGGTATATACCCAGAAGTGGGATTGCTGGATCATATGGAGGATCAATCTGCAGTTGTTTGAGAAACCTCCATACTATTCCCCATAGTGGTTGTACTAATTTAGAGTCCCACCAACAAAAATGTAGGAGCATACCCTTCTCTCCACATCCTCACCAGCATTTGTTATTCTCATTGTCTTTGACTAGGGCCAGTCTAACTGGTGTGAGATGATACCTCGATGTGGTTTTTTTTTT
>NW_007744270.1:0-253 GCF_000696425.1 Galeopterus variegatus
TTCAAGGAAGGACTATGCTCATGGTGTCTAGTGGATGGATCAACCTTGATCGGAATAAGGGCTTAAATGCTTCACTAGGTCACTCCATTAGCTGGTGGCATGGTGCCCAAACCTGCTTATCAGTGGAGAGATATGACTCCTCAGAACATGGTTGTGATAGAAACAGCTGTTTGACATTTATTAGCTCCATCAGTACATTAGACATTGTATCAAACATCATTTGAGCCCTGATCAATGAGATTACCATCTTAGT
>NW_007744270.1:5518-6131 GCF_000696425.1 Galeopterus variegatus
TTTTTTCCCATTCAAGGGAAGGAAGAGATGAGCCATAATGATTGAGTTGCTGACCATTTTCTTTCCACTCTCTCGCACTGCCTGTCTCCTGTCCACGCTGTGACAGACCATCTGTTTCTCAAGTGCGGCAGAGCAGCGCACCTGGGATCAGAGTGAGCAGGCTGAGGTGCTTCTGCTCAAATTTAGAGACTGTCTGCGACATCAGCGCATGGTCTCAACCTCGAGCAGCAAGAACATTGGCCAGAAAATCTCAGAACCTAAACCAGCCACTGAATTGACTCCTGATAGACGTGGAAATTCAGGAAGAAGACGTCAAGGGCTGCAGAAAGTACACACGCTGGTCACCCAAACATGACTCAGGACATTAGAGAGCAGGTGGGGTGAAGCCAGGAGAGACCCCACGAAGGCCTCCAGCACCAAACCTCACAGCAAGACACATGAAATGCAGTGACATCACAAAATAAGCACATTGATCCAGAAATATGTGAGTTGAGTTGAAATTGTGTAATTGAAATGAAAAAATGCTTTTTGATAAATAAACACTTGCTAATTTTCATTTTGTAGTTTATTTTTCATATTTTGGAGCCATGTCCAACCTTGATATGCTCATGGT
>NW_007744270.1:10623-11099 GCF_000696425.1 Galeopterus variegatus
TGTCTGACAGGCTAAGCCATTGTCTAAGGAGTCTGCATGGCAGAGGATGAGCCTCCAGAGCACTAAAGTTAACATGATTTCTTACCAGGGGTCTATCAGTGACGTTGGGGGCAAATATGGCTCACAGAACACATTTTGTTTGGCTCTCATGGCATTAAAAAGTAAGGGAATACTTTTTACAAAAAGAACAGTTTATGTAAAAAGCTATATTGTTGTAAACTGTGATGTTTTGATACAAGTATGCATTATATAATGATCAAATCAGGGTAACCAGTATATCTACCATCTTTAATATTTATCATTTCTTTGTGGTGCAAGCATTCAAAATCCTCTCTTCCATCTACTTCAAAATATATAATACATTATTGTTAACTGTAGTCAATTATTATGTGTCAATCAAAAATAAAATAAAACAACAACAAAAAGAATGGACTCAAACACGCACGTGCGCATGCGAGCGTGCGCACACACACACA
>NW_007744270.1:13068-13466 GCF_000696425.1 Galeopterus variegatus
GCTGCACTCTCCCGAGTGAGCCACAGGGTCGGCCCCAACCTCAACATTTCTAATGGATTTATCTCATGAACTTGGCTGCCACACCCTGGACAATCATTGCTATCCAAAGTGCTGGACAGCACAAGTCTCACAGAAGGTGTGGAGGCATTCCATCACTGTAGTTCGCTTGATCAGATGCCCTTTCCAGATGTAGCGGGTGATGTTAGAATTGAAATCATTCACCAAGTTTGCCTTTGAGTTGCCATTTGTGGTTAGTGAAGACTGGCTTTAGTAGTTCAGGCAAAGAGGGGTACTGAGTGGATGAAAGTCTGATCCCAGGAGCTGGTGTGGCATTCCCAGATGTGCTGAGGTGTGAGAACTAACGTCCAGATTTATCAGGAGATCACTGATTGTCACTC
>NW_007744270.1:15417-16121 GCF_000696425.1 Galeopterus variegatus
AAGACACTACCACCACTAACAAAAGCATACAAAATAAGTTTCAAAAAAAAAAAAGTTCTAATTAACAAGTAGCTCAACCAGAAGGCAAAGGGAAAATTAGGTCTCAAGGTGAAGAGAAACACAAATGATCTAATAAAGCTCTATATTTTAAAGGAAATGAAGACAAAAGACATATAGTGGAGTGTCAAAAGCCCATGTAGAACAAGACGAGTGCCTGTGGGTGCTGGTGAGCACCCGGCAGAGAGCGTGGCTCTCTGAGCCAGTGCTAGGTTTGGGGTTGGTCATTCTCAAAGCACACTCTGGAAACACTGGATTTAAAGTAAAGAATGATGTAAAGTAAGTCATGCCTATCTGGCTGGGGAAGAAAGGGGAATATTCATGAAAGTCATTAAACTGATTTTTAAGTATTAAGAAAAACAAACAGGATCATACAAGTTTAAAACACTGCTTTTATGCACTGCACTTCACATTGCAACAAAAAATAGACAGCCAGACAGAAACAGAGAGAAAATAGTAAGAAACACCATTTTAATCAGAAACATCATAAAATTGCTATCACTACAGGATAACTCAAGTAAACAAAGACTTAATAATAGAATTGATCTCTGAAAATAGAATAGTATTGTGTAAATAAATAATACAAATAAAAATAAGCAAACAAATAATACATAAAATAATTAGAATTCAATTAGTAAAGCAGAAAT
>NW_007744270.1:16783-17004 GCF_000696425.1 Galeopterus variegatus
CCTCTGGGAAGATAGAGCAGATGTATTTTTCTCTATTCCTTCCATTCACGGCACGTAAAAAGTCTAGACATGACATCTAAAACAAAAATAAGATGTCTCCGAAAGGTGGAGAGAAAAACGAAGACTCCTAGTGACCTCGGGACTGAAGAAGCACACGGCAGCAAGTCCTCCAGGTATTCCTTTTGCCTCCTCTAGCTCAGACATGGAGATGAAGAAGCCAG
>NW_007744271.1:0-294 GCF_000696425.1 Galeopterus variegatus
AGATCGATGATCTCGCTCTGATGAATTTACCCAAATCGATTTGCTTGGTCTGATGAGTTTACTGAGATCGATGAGCTTGTTGTGATGACTTTACTTAGATCAAAGGGCTTGGTCTGATGAGTTTAATTAGATTGATGAGCTTGGTCTGATGAGTTCACTTAGATCGATGAGCTCGGTCCAATGAGTTTACTTAGATCAATGTGCTTGGTCTGATGAGTTTACTGAGATCGACGTGCTTGGTCTCATGAGTTTACTTAGATCAATGAGCTCGGTCCGATGAGTTTACTTAGATCA
>NW_007744271.1:1841-3919 GCF_000696425.1 Galeopterus variegatus
CTTGGTCTGATGAGTTAACTTAGACCAATGAGCTTGGTCTGATTAGTTTTCTCAGATCGATTTGCTCGGTCTGATGAGTTTAATTAGATCAATGATCTCGGTTTGAAGAGTTTACCTGAATCGATGTGCTTGGTCTGATGAGTTTACTGAGATTGATGAACTTGGTGTGTTGATTTTACTTAGATCGATGAGATAGGTCTGATGACTTTACTTAGATAGATGAGCTTGGTCTGATGAGGTTATTAGATTGTTTAGCTCTGTCCGATGTGTTTATTTAGATCGATGAGCTTAGGCTGATGAGTTTCCTTACATCGATGAGCTCAGTCTGATGTGTTCACTTAGATCGATGTGCTTAGTCTGATGAGTTTACATCGATCAAAGTGCTGATCGATGTGTTCACTTAGATTGATGAGCTTGGTCTCATGAGTTTACTTAGATCGATGATCTCGGTTTGAAGAGTTTACCTGAATCGATGTGCTTGGTCTGATGAGTTTACTGAGATTGATGAACTTGGTGTGTTGATTTTACTTAGATCGATGAGATAGGTCTGATGACTTTACTTAGATAGATGAGCTTGGTCTGATGAGTTTATTAGATTGTTTAGCTCTGTCCGATGTGTTTATTTAGATCGATGAGCTTAGGCTGATGAGTTTCCTTACATCGATGAGCTCAGTCTGATGTGTTCACTTAGATCGATGTGCTTGGTCTGATGAGTTTACATCGATCAAAGTGCTGATCGATGTGTTCACTTAGATTGATGAGCTTGGTCTCATGAGTTTACTT
Organism: Galeopterus variegatus; assembly: GCF_000696425.1. NCBI lineage: Eukaryota > Metazoa > Chordata > Mammalia > Dermoptera > Cynocephalidae > Galeopterus > Galeopterus variegatus. Next base: position 2,625 of record NW_007744271.1, read on the forward strand.
AGATCGATGATCTCGGTTTGAAGAGTTTACCTGAATCGATGTGCTTGGTCTGATGAGTTTACTGAGATCGATGAACCTGGTCTGATGAGCTTACTTAGATTGATGAGCTTGCTCTGTTGAGTTTAGATAAATCGATGAGCTTGGTCTGATGAGTTTATTTAGATTGATGAGCTTGGTCTGATGAGTTTATTTAGATTGATGAGCTTGGTCTGATGAGTTTACGTAGATTGATGACATTGCTTAGTTGAGTTTACTTAGATTGATTAGTTCGGTCTCATGAGTTTACCTAGATCGAAGTGATTGCTCTTTTGAGTATAGTTAGATCGATGAGCTTGGTGAGATGAGTTTACTTCGATAGAACATCTTGGTCTGATGAGTAAATTTAGATCGATGATAATGGTCTGATGAGTTAACTTAGATCGATGAGCTTCGTCTGATCAGTTTAATTAGATCGATGAGCTTGGTCTGATGAGTATGCTTAGATCGATGTGCTTGGTCTGATGAGTTTACTTAGATCTATGTGCTTGGTCTGATGAGTTTAGTTAGATGGATGAGCGTGGTGTGATGAGTCCCCTTAGATCGAAGGGCTCGGTTTGATGAGTTTACTTAGATCGATGAGCTCGTTCTGATGAGTTTACTTCGATCGATGAGCTTCGTCTGATGAGTTTACTTACATCGATATGGTTATACTGATGAGTTTACTTAGATCGATGAGCTTGGTCTGATGAGTTGACTTACATCGATGAGCTTGGTATTATGAGTTTGTTTAGATCGATGAGCTGGGTCTGATGAGTTTGTTTAGATCGATGAGCTCGGTCTGATGAGTTGACATAGATCGATGAGCTTGGTCTGATGAGTTTACTTAGGTCGATGAGCTTGGCCTGATGAGTTTACTTACATCGATATGGTTATACTGATGAGTTTACTTAGATCGATGAGCTTGGTCTGATGAGTTGACTTACATCGATGAGCTTGGTATTATGAGTTTGTTTAGATCGATGAGCTCGGTCTGATGATATTGGTCAGATGAGTTTACTTAGATCGATGAGCTCGGTCTGAAGAGTTTACTTGAATTGATGTCCTGGTCTGATGAGTTTACTTAGATCGATGAGCTTGGTGTGTTGATTTTACTTAGATCGTTGGGCTTGGTTTGTTGAGTTTACTTAGATCGATGACCTCAGTCTGATGTGTTCACATAGATCGATGAGCTTGGTCTGATGAATTTACTTAGATTGATGAGCTTGGTCTGATGAGTTTAGTTAGATCAATTAGCTCTGTCCGATGAGTTTACTTAG
>NW_007744271.1:4909-5773 GCF_000696425.1 Galeopterus variegatus
TTATTAGATCTAGGAGCTTGGTGTGATGAGTTTATTTAGATCGATGAGCTCGGTCTGATGAGTTTACTTAGATCGATGAGCTCAGTCTGATGAGTTTACTTAGATCGATATGCTTGGTATGATGAGTTTAATTAGATCAATGTGCTTTCTCTGATGAGTTTAATTAGATCGATGAGCTTGGTCTCATGAGTTTACTTTGATCGATGAGCTAGGTCTAATGAGTTTACTTAGATCGATGAGCTCGGTCCGTTGAGTTTACTTTGATCGATGAGCTCGGTCTGAAGAGTTTAATTGGAACGATGTGCTTGGTCTGATGAGTATACTTAGATCGATGTGCTTGGTGTGTTGATGTAACTTAGATCGATGAGCTTGGTCTGATGAGTTTAAATAGATCGATTAGCCCTGTCCGATGTGTTTACTTAGATCGATGAGCTTGGTCTGATGAGAATACTTAGATCAATGTGCTTGGTCTGATGAGTTCACTTAGATCGATGAGCTTGGAGTGATGAGTTTACTTAGATCAAAGGTCTTGGTCTGATGAGTTTACTTAGATCGATGAGCTTGGTGTGATGAGTTTACTTAGATCGAGGAGCTTGGTCTGGTGAGTTGTCTTAGATCGATGAGCTTGGTCTGATGAGTTTGTATAGATCGATTAGCTCCGTCTGATGAGTTTACTTACATCGATATGCTTGGTCTGATGAGTTTACTTAGATCGATGAGTTTGGTGTGATGAGTTTACTTAGATCGAAGTTCTTGGTCTGATGAGTTTACTTAGATCGATGAGCTTGGTGTGATGAGTTTACTTGGATCGAAGTGCTTGGTCTGATGAGTTTACTTAGATCGATGAGCTTGGTCTGATGAGTT
>NW_007744271.1:9035-11831 GCF_000696425.1 Galeopterus variegatus
CTGTCTGATGAGTTTAGTTAGATCGATGAGCTCAGTCTGATCAGTTTACTTAGATCGATGAACTCGGTCCGATGAGTTTACGTAGGTCGATTAGTTCGGTCTGATGAGTTTACTTAGATCAAGGAGCTTGGTGTGATGAGTTTACGTAGATCGAAGGGCTCGGCCTGAGGAGTTTACTTAGATCAATGTGCTCGGTCTTATGAGTTTCTTTAGATCGATGTGATTGGTCTGATGAGGTTACTTAGATCGATGAGCTTGGTGGGATGAGATTACTTAGATTGAAGGGCTTGGTATGATGAGTTTACTTACATCGATGTGCTAAGTCTGATGAGTTTACTTAGATCAATATGCTCGTTCTGATGAGTTTACTTGGATCGATGAGCTTGGTGTGATGAGTTTACTTAGATCGAATAGCTTTCTCTGATGAGTTTACTTAGATCAAGGATCTTGGTCAGATGAGTTTAATTAGATCGATGAGCTTGGTCTGATGAGTTGAGTTAGATCGATGAGCTCGGTCCGATGAGTTTATTTAGATCGATGGGCTCGGGCTGATGAGTTTACTTAGATCGATGTGCTTGGTCTGATGAGTTTACTTAGATCGATGTCCTTGGTCTGATGAGTTTACTTAGATCGATGAGGTCGGTCTGTTGAGTTTACTTAGATCCATGTGTTGGTCTGATGAGTTTTCTTAGATCTATGTGCTTGGTCAGACGAGTTTACTTCGATCAATGAGCTTGGTGTGATGAGTTTACTTAGATCGAAGGGCTTGGTCTGATGAGTTTACTTAGATCGAGGATCTTGGTCAGATGAGTTTACTTAGATCGATGTGCTTGGTCTGATGAGTTTACTTAGATCGAGGATCTTGGTCAGATGAGTTTACTTAGATCGATGTGCTTGGTCTGATGAGTTTACTTAGATCGAGGATCTTGGTCAGATGAGTTTACTTAGATCGATGTGCTTGGTCTGATGAGTTTACTTAGATCGAGGATCTTGGTCAGATGAGTTTACTTAGATCGATGTGCTTGGTCTGATGAGTTTACTTAGATCGAGGATCTTGGTCAGATGAGTTTACTTAGATCGATGTGCTTGGTCTGATGAGTTTACTTAGATCGAGGATCTTGGTCAGATGAGTTTACTTAGATCGATGTGCTTGGTCTGATGAGTTTACTTAGATCGAGGATCTTGGTCAGATGAGTTTACTTAGATCGATGTGCTTGGTCTGATGAGTTTACTTAGATCGAGGATCTTGGTCAGATGAGTTTACTTAGATCGATGTGCTTGGTCTGATGAGTTTACTTAGATCGAGGATCTTGGTCAGATGAGTTTACTTAGATCGATGTGCTTGGTCTGATGAGTTTACTTAGATCGAGGATCTTGGTCAGATGAGTTTACTTAGATCGATGTGCTTGGTCTGATGAGTTTACTTAGATCGAGGATCTTGGTCAGATGAGTTTACTTAGATCGATGTGCTTGGTCTGATGAGTTTACTTAGATCGAGGATCTTGGTCAGATGAGTTTACTTAGATCGATGTGCTTGGTCTGATGAGTTTACTTAGATCGAGGATCTTGGTCAGATGAGTTTACTTAGATCGATGTGCTTGGTCTGATGAGTTTACTTAGATCGAGGATCTTGGTCAGATGAGTTTACTTAGATCGATGTGCTTGGTCTGATGAGTTTACTTAGATCGAGGATCTTGGTCAGATGAGTTTACTTAGATCGATGTGCTTGGTCTGATGAGTTTACTTAGATCGAGGATCTTGGTCAGATGAGTTTACTTAGATCGATGTGCTTGGTCTGATGAGTTTACTTAGATCGAGGATCTTGGTCAGATGAGTTTACTTAGATCGATGTGCTTGGTCTGATGAGTTTACTTAGATCGAGGATCTTGGTCAGATGAGTTTACTTAGATCGATGTGCTTGGTCTGATGAGTTTACTTAGATCGATGAGCTCGGTCTGATGAGTTTACTTAGAACGATTTGCTTGGTCTGATAAGTTTAATTAGATTGATGAGCGTGGTCTGATGAGTTTACTTAGGTCGATGCGCTCAGTCAGATGAGTTTACTTACATCGATTTGCTTGGTCTGATGAGTTGACTTAGATCGATGAGCTTGGTGTGATGAGATTTCTTAGGTCGATGAGCTCGGTCTGATGAGTTTACTTAGATCGATGTGCTTGATCTGATGAGTTTACTTACATCGATGAGCTTGGTGTGATGAGTTTGCTTCAATCAAAGAGCTTTGTCTGATGAGTTTATTAGATCGATGTGCTTGGTCTGATGAGTTTACTTAGATCGATGTGCTTGGTCTGATGAGTTTACTTTGATCGACCTGCTTGTTCTGATGAGTTTACTTTGATCGAACATCTTGTTCTGGTGTGTTAAAGTAGATCGATGATCTCAGTCTGATGAGTTTACTTAGATCGATGAGCTCTGTATGATGAGTTTACTTAGATCGATGAGCTCTGTATGATGAGTTTATTTACATCGATGAGCTCTGTCTGATGAGTTTACTTATATCGACGAGCTCAGTTTGATGAGTTTACTTAGATTGAAGGGCTTTGTCTGATGAGTTTACTTAGATTGATGAGCTCGGTCTGATGAGTTTACTTAGATTGAAGGGCTTTGTCTGATGAGTTTACTTAGATTGATGAGCTCGATCTGATGAGTTTACTTAGATAGATGTGCTTGGTCTCGTGAGTTCTCTTAGATCTATGTGCTTGGTCTGATGACTTTAGGTAGATCGATGTGCTTGGTCTGATGAGTTTACTTAGATCAATTTGCTTGGTCTGATGAGTT
>NW_007744271.1:16643-17003 GCF_000696425.1 Galeopterus variegatus
TGATGAGTTTACTTAGATCGATGAGCTCGGCCTGATGAGTTTACTTAGATCAATAAGCTCGGAATGATGGTTTCCTTAGATCGATGTGCTTTGTCTGATGAGTTTACTTAGATCGATGAGCTTCTTCTGATGAGTTTACTTAGATTGATGAGCTTGGTATGATGAGTTTACTTACATCGATGTGCTCAGTCTGATGAGTTTACTTAGATCAATGTGCTTGGTCTGATGAGTTTACTTGGATCGATGAGCTTGGTCTGATGAGTTTACTTGGATCGATGAGTTTGGTGTGATGAGTTTATTTAGATCGAATTCCTTTCTCTGATGAGTTTACTTAGATCGAGGATCTTGGTCTGATGAGTT
>NW_007744272.1:0-15038 GCF_000696425.1 Galeopterus variegatus
TCTCTGGTTACATTTAAAATAAACAGACTCCCATGCAAAAAGTGATTGATTCAATGGAGAAGGAAAACTAGGCCTCGACTTTTGTACTTACCCAGCCTATAAAATCTTAAATTTAGATTTTAATCTAGAAAGCCCATGTCGACCTAACCTCTGGCACACCAGATGCAGGTCATGGATCTGAGATCTCATAAGATCTCCCCCACTAACCTCGTGTCCAAAGGCCAAATACAGAAAAACATTTTATTTTTGTGTGAACAGAATTATGGCTCTATAACTCACCAGCTTTGCAGCACAGCCATAATTCATGGTATTCAACTAGTACAAACAAGTATAAAGAAATACTATTATTTTCACCATAGAGCATTGAGTAGAGACAAAATAGAAATATTAACCCACCTGGCATCACGGGATTGCAATATATCTGGTTTATGTTCTGTGTGAAATGAGATATTTTTTTTAAATATCATTTAAGATATCAAAATAAATTGTGCAGACTGGTGGTGCCTTGAGGGTTCTACCTGGTGGCTGGTATAATGGGCAGTAACTACACACACAAGAAAGTAGATTTATAAGGCTTAGAAATAGCCTAATCCAATATATTAGGAGCAATCAGACAAATGATGCTGGCCAAGTGAATTTAGGAGTATGAATGGCAGTTGAGATAATACAAGGAAATTATTTTCAGGTCTAGGTAGATGAAATGTATTAGATCATTTCTAACTTTCATTGTGTTATGTAGACATGGTCTTCAAATTCCAGAGCAGTTGGCCTCTATTTCCCAAGTTGAAATAAGTTGTCTGAGCAAATTCTCTTGAAAAGATTGGTCCTGTACTCACAGGCCTCAGTTGGTTTGTGTGTGCACTTAAAGATGACATTGAGAATTATACCACTAAAGAAGGAAGATGACACACGTTTTCTTCTGTTTTCATCCTTTGATTTCCTATAAGATAGTTTGACTTTCTCATATCTGTTCATAGTACCTGTTACATATTTTGTGGATATTTTTGCCAGTTCGTCATTCGTCTTTTGACTTTGTTTATGATATCATTTGCTCAACCAAAGCTAAAAAAGCACAATTCTGATGGAGTCAAATTTGTCCATTTTTATTAAGGTAATCAAATTTGTCCATCTTTATCTATAGTTAAGAATATCTTGGCTTTATCCTTAAGAATGTGTTCCTTCACACCTGGTTAAACAAACTTTCTCCTAAATTATCTTTGAATATATTCATTATGTTTTTTTCATTCATATATTTAATCTCTCTGGGATTTTATTGCATAGGTTGACACCAATAAATCTGAGAACCTGAAAAGGTGGTAGTCTCACTAACGCCACTGAAAAGAAAATTACAGCAATATGACACACCATTTTGTTCAAATCAGAGTAGCAAAAATTATAGGGTAACCATGCTGGTCAGTATGTATATGAACAGGCATTTCTATGTACTGCTGCTTGGCCTGTGATTTGCTACGGGGTTTTTGAAATGTAATCTGACAATGCACGTAGTTTGGGAATCTAACACTTAAAAATAAAAAAGCTCTGACATATAAAATTTTAAAAAAAAGAAGTTTAATGTAGCGCTTTCTAACAGTAAAAATCATCTGTATGTCTGTCATCTGAGAGGAAGAGTCGTGTGCAGGCAGTTTATTTAGAAGGTGACTCCAGAGACGGGAGCAAGAACCAGGGAGAGAGAGGCAGGGAAAACTAAAAAGCTAAAGTAAAAATCGAATGTGATCACTCTGAGGGTAACAGGCACTTGCTTCTGCCACCTGAATAACTTACAGAACTGTCCACTGAAGGTTGGGAGGTAGGAGCAACTATTAGAGAAGCTCTAGAGAAAAAAAGGAAAAAGATTCAGGACACATGCTTAAGGCAAGATGCTGCCAGCTCAAGCTGATTCTACATTCACCTGGAACTGCCCTCTCCAAGTGTGACTGAAATCAGAGGTGGTCCAAGGGATATGTCATGAGGCTCCTGATATAATATCTATCCATAGGTGAATGCTTAAATAAATTATGGTGTATCAGTTATATAGAAAACAATGCAGCCATTTTAAAATGCTGGTGCTGAGTTGAACAGTGCTTTAGAAGCTAGGAGGAGTTGTTTTTCAGGAAAGAGCTGTCATCAGAGGTAGATGCAACAGAGAGGAATAGTGATTAAGAGGTCATGAGTGCTGCTGGCAGCAATGTGCTCCTCATGATGTGTGGGACAGAAGTCGGACTGCATGGAGTGAATGGATGGTGACTGAGTGAAGGATATAAACTTAGATTCCTCTGTAGGCAGGGATACAAAGATAATAGTTTAAGGGGTCCAGAGAAAGCTTTTAAAAAACACAGACTTAAGTGTAATTTTTGTAGAGAGAGATATAATTCCTGAGCCTCACTCATTATTACAACCACCTATCTCTCTTTTTTCCCTTTTTATGGGCTTTTAATCAGCCAAAGGATGTCCATGATGACACCAACAATTAGCAACAGTTTTCCTGAAGATGAAAAATACCAAATTATTTCACAGTTATTCCATTTGAGGCCATCTTTCATACTGGTATGGGTGACACACTTCCCAACCCGGGAGGCATGATGCACAAAGGCAGCCCTAATTCAAGCTGGTGGATGTCAGCAATGCGTAGAGGTCAAGAGAGAGGTAAGATCCAGGAATATGGTGATGGCAATTCTAACAGGTAATTCAAAATATCTAGATGTTTAATATGGGAAAAGTTTCATGACATTGGTCTTCAGAATTTCTGGTATATGACACCAAAAGCACAAAAGCAAACATAGGTAAATGGGATTACATCAAACTAAAACGTTTCTGCACAGCAGAGGAAACAAACAACAGAGTGAAAAAGCAACCTACCAAATGGGAAAAAATATTTGCAAACCATATATCTGATAAGGGGTTCATATCCAAACTATAGGTATTCATACAACTCAATGGCAAAAACAAAAAACAAACCAAAAAAACATACAAATAACCCAATTAAGAAATGGGCACAGGGCTTGAATAGATATTTCTCAAAATAAGATATACAAATTGCCAAAGGGTATATGAGAAGTTGCTCAGCATCACTGATCATCAGGTAAATGCAAATCAATACCACCCCACACCTGTCAGAATGGCTATTATAAAACAAATAAACAAACAATAAACAACAAGTGTTGACAAGGATGTAGAGAAACTGGAACCTTGGTACACTGCTGGTGGGAATGTAAAATGGTACAGCTACTATGGAAAACAATATGGATGTTCTTCAAAAAATTAAAAATGCAACTACCATATGTTCCAGCAACCTCACTTCTGGGTATTTACCCAAAGGAAATAAAATAACTAGCCAAAGAGACACCTGCACTCCCATATTCACTGCAGCATTATTCTCAATAGCGAGACGTGGAAGCAACCGAAATGTTCATTGACAGATGAATGGATTTTTTTAATGTGGTATATACATACAATGTATTATTATTCGACCTTAAAAAAAAAAGGAAATCCTGTCAAATGTGACAACATGGATGAACTTGAGGATAAGCTATGTGAAATAAGCCAGTCAAAGAAGGACAAAGGCTGCATGATTCCTCTTACATGAAGTATCCAAAGTAGTCAGACTCATAGAAGCAGAAAGTAGAACGGTGGTTGCCAGGAGCTGGGGGGAGAAGGAAATGGGGAGTTGCTGATTAATGGGTATAAAGTTTCAGTTATGCAAGATTGAAAAGTTCTAGAGATCTGCTGTACAACATTGTGCTAGTTAACAATAGTGTACTATTTAAAACTTTAAATAGTAAAATTTAAGTAAATAAAAATTGAAGAGGGTAGATATCATGTTATATATATTTTTACTACAATAAAAAAAGTAATATATTGGCTTATTCATAATTTAGTCTGTGACTTTTTCCTAATGAAACTCATTATTCAGTGCCACCGGCATATGAATAGTCACACTGACCATGTTGCTAAATTCCTTGCAATAGAATTGAATAGAAACTTGGATTTACAGGTCAACTTTAAAAATATGCATAATACATTCACTGACTAAAAGCTAAAATAAAAACTAAAAGTTTAATGATTTTTTTGGTGGATGGGAAGCTTAATTAAATATGGAATCATTTAGCACTTTCTGCTCATGCCAAAAATGCATAAGTAAGATAAAAATTTTTGTAGTTTTCATAGCAGCTAGTATAAAAATTCCTCTCATGGAAAGAGTTGCTTTTGTTGGGAACATGTTTTGATGAGCCCACATGGGGCATGGCATTGAGTGGTATACAACCTTATAGAAAGACTGAAGTTTTTCTGTAAAATTGAGAAAAAAGTATTGGAAGCTCTAGGGGAAAATCAGGAAGTAGGGGTGGAAAGTAAGGAGAGAAGAAAAAGAGGGCAAAGAAAATAATTATTTGCCATGTATGGTGTGACCCTTCCAGGACCCTCAAAATCTTTAGGAAAGTCTACAAAAAAATTGTATAATAGTTATTCTTTACATTCTCTGGTGAATTCAGTTGCATTTTAAAACCAAGTTAGGTTTATAAAATTATTGTTTCTGTGATAAACCAGATATATCTTCTGAGTAAAATGACAAATTAATGAAAACAGGATTATCTCAGTAATGTGGGGCGATGGGCTTTTATTTAGCCTAAATTGGCTAGAAAATTGAAGAAAAGTAAATATATGTGTCTAATTATCCAGATTTTCTGCTATAACTCAATTGCAGTACAATGTTCATTTCTTCAGGGTTTTATGTATGTGTATATTTTAAAACTGACTCATATGCTAACTAAATTTTAGACCTTTTCATGTTTAAATTTTTTTGGTATTCAAAATGCCAAATCTATTTTCTATTCCAGGACGGTCAAAACTTCACTTAGCAACCACCTCCAGTTCCCAAGCTCAGATGCTTCCTGGGGCAGGGAGGTCAAAGTCCATAGCATTCTAGGGGCAGGTGGTGGGCAAAATGTAAAATAGATTGATGTCGGGAATTTTCAACCCACTCTTCCTCAGTTCCCTGCCCAATACCTTTCTCAATCATCTGATGCAGCTTAATTCTAAAACTTAGAGAATAAATTTGCCTTACTAAACTAATTCAAGCTGAGAAATTTGCTGGAAATAACTGAATTCTAAAGGAGATCACTGGGAGTAAGCAATGCTAAGCATAAAGGAATGAATCATAAGGAATAGAATATCCAATACCAGAAGTAGATCAGTGTGAGAAATATACATTGAGTAGATACCCACAGTTGACTGTTTGGGTCACATGCCTATCTCCATATGCCTTAGCATAATCTTGATTCTTTGGGCATCCTTTGTGTCTCAGGAATAACGAGAGGAAATATTCAATTTTGAAGGGTCAAAATTCTCTAGAATAAACAAAAGTGCTTCATCATACCCCTCTTATTTTGAGCGATAGAGGAATAAACCAACCACTAGAGTTCAACTCTCTTGGGTTTCACCAGTGAAGAGCAGCTTCCCACATATACTATTGTATAAACTAGTTTGATTCCAAGATCAGCCCGACAAGTAGGCAAAGCACCACAGCATCATCAAATATCAGAGTTGTTCCTGGAGAGCAGAGGCTATGTCTTTATACTTCCCCAAAGTGCTTTACCCCGATCTAAACAGGTTATCTCAAGCATCACTTAGTAAAACTTTTCACTCAATGCAGGAATGAATCTCTGCTACAACAAATAAAGATCTCCACTCAATGAAAAGTGTCATGAAAATAATGTTTGCTCACCATTACCTGGCAAAATGCCTGGCAAATAGTAGGATCTCAACCAAAAGAAGGAAAAAAAAGTTTGAATGAATAAAAAAAAAATTAAATATACCGATTGGCCAGAACAATGAACCAAAGGCAATAAGATTAAATTGATAAGACGTGCAAAGTCTTTATAAAATAAATGCATATACACTACGGCCTATTCAAAGAAGTAGATGGTCAGACTAAAGAATAGATGGAAGATATAACAGGCCTCTTCATATATTCGAAGTCTATTTTAGGTAAAAGGAGCTGGACTTAACCTGTGTGGCTCCAGAAAGCAGAACAGAACCAGGGAGTTGAAGTTAATAAGGAAACATATAAAAAAGGGCTTTCTGGTCATCAAAGCCGGCCAATGGAAGATGCCATTTCTATTCCATTATTGTAGTCCAGTTGTTGATTCTATACAGTAGAACATCAAACTTTTACTTAACCTTTAACTTATGCATGAATAATTCCAATACATGAGTGAAAAATTCAAATTCCATTTAAGTATCATACATTATAATAATATGAATTGAATGTTTTCTTTTCATCTGGTTGATTTAGTGTCATGCACTCTCAGACTTAATTTTCTACATTATGAAAAATCAGATTATTTCTTTTCTAAAATTTCAAGATTATTAGGACTTTGAGTCACCTACTACAATTACCCATAAAATCCCCCCTCAGCATTCTTGCTGATTGGACACTCCCAGTAATGGGTCTAAGTCACTGGCTCCCAAGGAACTCATTTCATTTCTAAACAGCCATGACAATTAGAAAGTTCTTACCTACTGTGGTAAGCAGAATAACAGCACCCCAAAGACTCCACCTCCTAATCCCCAAAACCTGTGAATATGTCATCTTTTATGGCAAAAGGAACTTTGTAGATCTGATTAAGTTAAAGACCTCAAGATGAGGAGATTATCCTGGATTATCCAGATGGACCCAATGTAACCATAGGATCCTTATAAGAGGCAGAAAGGAGCATCAGAGTCAGAGAGATTGGAGAAGCTACACCTCTGGCTTTGATGATGATGGAGGGAGGAATCACAATCTAAGGAATGAAGGCAGCCTTGAAAAAAGGCAAGGAAACAGATTCTCCCCTAGAGCCTCCGGAAGGAATGCAGCGCTGCCAACCTCTTGACTTCAGCCCAGTAAGACCCATTTCAGACTTCTGACCTCCATAACAGTAAGGTGATAAACTTTCTTGTTTTAAGCTACTAAATTTGTGGTGATTAGTTACAGCAACAAATGGAAACTAATATAACTTCTAGTGAACCAAAATGGCTTTCCCTGAAGTTTCCAATCACTGGTCTCTGGTCTGCACTGAATAAGTTTAATCCCTTTCTAGACAAAAGTCCTTCAACTGTTTAAAGACCAAAATCTTGGCCTCACTATAACATTCCTTCTTCAGCTTTTGCATCCTTACTTCCTTTATCCTATTCCCATATGACTTACTATTCCCATCTCCTACTTGATTTCACTTCCCTATTCACTGTCTTCTGAAAAAGTTTCTTCTAGATCTGCAGCTTAAAACAGAATCCTGTTATTCAAATGCCATATGACCAGCACTTGCACTGCTCTAGATCCTTGGTGGCAGCAAAGCCTCCTGACACATGTCATATTTAATCCATCCTCTCATTTCCCTTTAACTTTTATTTAGCACTAAGGCAGAATGCACCACACCTTAGTAAGTGTAACGGTGTTTAATAATTTACGTTAGACACAGAACAAGTCATTCTTAATGTTAGTAGAAAAGTTCAGTGAAGTTTCCTAATATATGGTCATAGAAACAAATTCAATTAATAAAATGAGTTTACACTTACTCACCTACAAATATTCATGTATACTTTCTCTTGAGTGATTAAACACCATTCTGGTTTCTCATTCTTTGTTTGTGTGACCAATTTTTGTTCTTTCTTTTTCTTTCTCATTCTCTTGGGACAATTGTAAGAGCTAATCTTCATTCCTAGTGTTCTGCAATTTCACAATGATATGATTTGGTGTTTTTTTGTTTTTTTTTCTGTTGTTTTACTAGGCACTTGGCAAAACTTTTTAATATCATTTTTCTTATTTTTTTTTTATACTTTTCTTCCTTCCACTTGTGTGTTTTCTCTTTATGAGATCTTGGTCCACTTGTTCTGTTTGCCTAAATTTCTTCTTTTGTCCCTTGCTTTCCATCTTCTTGGTTTGGTTTACTTTGTTTTTTGTTGTTATTCTTTTTTCTGGGAAATTTACTATATGAGTTTGCTAGGGCTATCATAACAAAATACCAAAGAGGGGTGGTTCAAACATCAGAAATTTATTTTCTTAGCGCTCTGAAGGCTGGAAATCCAAGAGCAAGTTGCCAGCAGGGCTGATTTCCTCTGAGGCCTCTCTCCTCGGCTTACAGGTGGCCACCCTCTTGCTGCCTCCTCACATAGTCGTCCGCCTGTGTGTGCACATCTCAGGAGTCTGTGTGTCCTAATCTCCTCTTCTTATATAGCTGCCAGTCATATTGGATTAGGGACTGCCCTAAGAGCCTTATTTTAACTTAAGTACCTCTTTAAAGTCCCTTCTCCAAATACAGTCACATTCTGAGATACTGAGGATTAGAGCTCAACATATGAATTGGGGACAGGAGGAGAGGCAGGGAGACCACAATTCAGTCTGTAACTTTGGTTTAATTTTTAATTTCCATCATCATTTTTATACTTGGAGCTCTATTTTATTCTCTTAATATTCATATTTATAGTATCCCATTCTTGTTCATGGATTCATTATCTTCTCTTATCTCTTGAGAATTTTTGGTCTTTTTTTTTTCCTACATTGTCTTTGCTTCCTCTGTGTTCATTTCTTGTTAAAATTTTTCCTCAAATATCTGGGCTTCTTTAGATGTCCATACATATTAAAGAGGGACTTATTTAAAACACCAAAAATCTGATTAGAAGCACTGTGAAAATGACTAAGACTCGGCAGTGAACTTTACCGTAGGATGATCAGGCTGTCCACCAGCATATTTTGTTGGCTCAAGAAAAAGGAGCACATTTAAGAGATGAGTGATAGGCGGTGAACTGTGACCGTGGAGCACAACGCTGAAATCATGGTAGATTTGCTTATGGTAGTCCCCTGTATAACGGGGGCCCTTGGATCTCAGTGAATACAATAAACACGAAGATAGCGTCAGCAGCAATGGTGTGGGATTGCTTTATGGCATGGTCCAAAATGATGAGATGCTTCAAGCTAGCATAAAACTCAAAGTCCAGCCAGAAAGTAGGAGGAGAGGGGACTTGACTGGGTAAGAACAGTCATCTTCCTGATGCAGCAGTCACTGAATGGGCAGCCTCATACTGCAGGCTTTTTGTAGTACCCCATCTAAACCATCAGATGTTTACCACAGTCACTTTGGCATTATCTTCTGCTACCACTGTGCAATGGGAGGAGGGGGAGATGGAGGGAAGAACTCATTCTGCATTGCAATTAAGTATGTTTATAATCAGAGGGAAAAATGGATAATTTAATTTTAAGAGGCTGTTTCAAAACAAGGCTATGCCATGTAACCCACACACAGTTTTAATAATATTTTGTGTTTGTTAGAAAAACTGTTCCACTTGACTTTGTCAATGTTGGTTCATTCTTTAAGCCCTTATCAGAACTGTGGCAGGAACCACTTCCTCCATCCCTTGAGGGCACTCGGAGGTAAGGACCTTGCCCAGATCAACAAGCCCCGGAGCAGAGGACAGCTCTATTTCCTTGAAACCTCTTTTTTTTCACCTGTGCCTTAAGTATCATCTGACAGAGCAAAGCTGCCAAAACCCAAGGGAAAAAAAACCAGTAAAGAAATGACTACCTTCAAGTCCTCTCTCATGAAGCCTGTCTGCTTTGGGGACAAGAGGAGGGATAACACACTCATTCTATCTAAATTCCTTCCTCAGGTGGCTCCTCTCCCTTCACCTCCAAGATTCCTCAACCTGAAATTCCTTTAACCAGGAAAAAAAGAACCTTTGGTTCTGTAATGAAAAATGTAGCTAAAAATGTCAGTACTCTGAGATTAAAAATCACATTTACTTTAAATCACACAAAAATGTTTCTGAAGGCCTCCACTTCTTGATTGAGAGAAAAGGGAAAGTTTGTCTTAATTGCATTTTATTTTATTTTTTAAAAAATGCAAAAGAGGCAGGGGAAAAGCTGGAGAGGAGGGAGCTGGGAGCACTGAGAGTGGGCTTGTTTTCACACTACAGCCACGTCACCATTTTGCGTGGGGCCCAGCCCAGCAAAAGGGGGTTTGTGGGTTTGTGCTCATACAGGTACAGAGGAGTTTGGCAAACAGCCTCTCAGAGTTCCTCAGAATCAGGAAACCAAGAAGCCAAGCCAAAGATGGCAAATATTTTTACAAACCACACTTCTGCTTTATTGTTTTTAACATAATGTGATTAAACAACTTTTATTGAGAGGCAGTAAGGAGTTGGTTTTAAAAGGGGGGGGGGTAGGTAATTTTAAGATAAAAAGCCTACTTGCCCCCATATTCTGAAAAAAAATACAGATTATGAGATTTCAAAGAACATTTTGAACTAGGGCATGTGGTTTTTCTTTGCTAAAAAGAGCTTTGCAAAGAGTTTACTTCATTAAAAAGCAAATTTAAAGGAACAGGGCCCCACTGGAATAAAACCCTTATTAAAGATGGAGCCTCTGAGAGTATGCCTTGATTCCTGAAATCCCCATCAGAAATCATTGCCTGGAATTAAGAGATTGAAAGTGTCATTACCATGCCTGTGTACTATGGGAGAAACCTGAGGTCCTATTCTGTCCCTGGCACTAGCAAGCTGTATGGTCTTTGCCCAATTTACTTATACTCTTGGGGTTTCAGTCTCTCCTCATCAGTAAAGAGGAACAATAACACTTGTCTCCTAAGATTGCTATAAGGATTAAAGGAGATAGTGTTTGGAAAGCACAGTGCCAGGCACTCAACAAACCATATATCTATCACCCATTATCTTCAGTCCTCTGGTACATGACAATTTGATATCAGATCTGGGTAAGGAAAGCCTTAGCCACAGGGATTTTGAAGGCCAGTCCTGGAGGAGTGCCCTGTGAAGAGCTCTCAGCAGCCAGGCCCAGCCTGAGGACACTGAGGAACAGGAGGAAGGGGCCAGCTGGAGAGGTGCTGAAGACCCACTCAGAGCATTGCCCCTGGGTGCCCCTGTCGTTGTCCATTTGCTTAAATGTTCAGAGAAATAGTTCAGAAATGTACCGAATACTCCTCTTAAAATATTTTTAATAGGCTGAAGCCTAAATACAGACTATGAAGAGAGTGAGGGGAAACCCAACCAACTTTTTGGTTTCTAACATCTTTTAAGATGTTCCTGACCATGAGTGTGCAAAGAATGCTCACTCAAAACAAATATGAACACTGAAAACAGTATCTTCAGTCCTAGAGGAATGGCAGGGGTTTTCCTGACTGACAGATTGCCCTGGGATTCCAGTTCACCAGTGTGTTCATAAGGACTAGCATGTCTCATGATCCCACATGGAGTGAGGCAGACAGGCTAGGGTAACTCACACACAAGCCTGATGCTTGAGGAACAGCAAAGGAAGGAGGGTTTCCAATGTAAACACTGGGGAATTTAAGGGAGTCAGTGGTTTTAAGGCAGGGAGGGGAATGAGGAGTACAGGACTCTAAAAACTACTATGAAGGATCTGGGATTTCAATTTTTGCAATGACGTTTGGGTGCAGAGATTCCCAGAAAGCCAAGAACCATCCAATCTTCAGAGCCTCTTTCTCCAGTCTAGTCACTGGTTAGATCCGTCTGCTCTTTCATCAGCTGCTAGAACCTGCTACTTTCTTTCCATGACCACTACCCAAATTCAGGTCCCACATCCCCCACGTCCCACCCTATCACATCTAAATTTAACACAATCTTTTCATAATACTCTTTCTTTTTCCTTCCAGCCTCACTCCTCCTTTTCAGAGGAAAAGTCTTCTAAAACTCCTCCTACATTTGAAACCGTAGCAGGATTCTCAACAAAAGCACAAGAAGTACATACCTTAGAATGTCTGAAAGACTGCAGAGGTAGCCCTAAGGGACCTGGGAGGAGGGAGGCTGGCTTGCACGAGAAATTGAAAATAACTCTTGGAACATAATGTCTTCAGAGAAGAGAGGCCTTTACATAAAAGCTTGGCCTGATAATAAAGCTTCAGTGTTAGAAGGGAGGACAGATTTTTGGTATAATACCAGTTACTCAAATTTTCCTCTGGCCCATGGAATCATGATTATGGCCTCAAGGAGAAAGAGGCTGAAAATACAAACAAAAAGAATTAGAGTTCATATGAAGACAGAAAGAGATTCTTGCCACTTCAGGACGAAAACGAAGCAGTGTAGTTACACCATGGGAGCAATACTGGTAAGGCTGGCCCAGTGATGGTGCTGGCACTGTGCAGTGTCTAGCCTCCATGACAGGAGGTGAAAGCTGGCAGCAGTAGAAGGGGATTTCCCAACATCTTCCCAAAGTCACCAGAAGGTTCTTGGCACCTTTGCATTGGCTTTACTGGGATTGCAGTCCCAGAAGCAAATGGTCACACACAGCCAAAGCACAGTAGAACACAGCAAATGCTGCGTGTGAGCTGAGGACACTGTGCGTATTAGCATATGGAGGATAATCCTGGACATGCTACAGACTTGGGAGGGTTTTTCCTGAAGGGAAATTGCAGGGCCCCACCTAAGATGGTGGGGACACTCACACTGCTGTTGTGGTCCCTTTTTTACCTTCAGGCTGGTATGGCCTGGGGGAAATGTGGTATTGAACCATAAAACAATTCACCAAGGAAAAGAAATTTAATGTTTGTTAAATGTCTACAATATGTTAGGTACTGTGAAGAGTACATTCACATTCACCTCCTTTAATTTTTACAACCCTATGAATCAGGTGCTCTTATCCTCCTTTTAATTAAAGGTGAAGAAACTGAGGTTCAGACTAGTTAAATTACCTGCTCAGGATCACATCACCAGCCAGGAAAACCTGAATACACCCAGTTTACCTGAGTGTAGGGTCCTCGTTTTTATCATTATATTTGCACCTGTGTAAGAGAAACACGTTTTGCAGTGACTGCTACAAATAGGTAGCATCAAAACATGATTGAGTCACCACCATTCCGCATTAAGTATTGTGTCCTGAATATGCTCTGTTAGCATCACAACTCATCACTAAATATAAACAAACCAAATTTAGGGACCCATTGTGTTATTTTTACAAAAACACTTCATCTGCAGGAAGAAAAACAGAGCAAAGGACCCAGTGACAGATGTAAATCCTCCTATCCACACCATCAGTGAAATTCTAGAAGAGATGAGTTACAGTGAATGAGAATGAAATAAACTTGACTTTGGGCCTGTGGGAGCTCCTTGTCAATATTCTGCATCTGGGATTCTTGTGGCCGTTGGAAACACAATCTGTTACATTGCACAAAGTATTATTTGACCTTAGGAAAATAAATCCTATTTGAGACAAGCACCTATCTGAGTGATCCCAGGATCTCCCTCTGTGCTCTACTCTGCAGTGATGCTCACCTCAATGCCGAACTGAACAAAACTTTCTCTGTGTAAAGTGTACATAGAAAGAAAGCCAAGTGTGTATGTTGGTGGCAGAAGTAGAGAGGGTGAACATACACAATATAAAAGCACTGTGTTAGCCATGTTTAAGTGTGCGTTTCAGTGGCATTAAGCATATTCACATTGTGCTATCATAACAGCCATCTATCTTATCTTGCAAAACTGAAATTAAGAAATTATCAATAACTGCTCATTTCCCCTCTCTTCCTCCTGGTAACCATTATTTTATTTTCTGTCTCTATGATTTGACTGCTCTAAACACATAAGTTAACGTATTTGTCCTTTCGTGACCAGATTATTTCACAAAGCATAATGTCCTCAATTTTCATCCATGTTGCAGCATGTGTCAGAACTTCCAGCCTTTTTCAAGGCTGATTAATATTCCACTGTGCATATATTACACTTTGTCCATTGATCCCTTGATGGACATTTGACATTACAGTTTTGATTTGCATTTCCCTAATGATTAGTGACGCTGAGCATTTTTTCATCTGCTTATTGGCTTATTTGTATGTCTTCTTTGGAGAAATGGCTATTCAAGTCCTATTCCCATTTTTTAAGCGGGTTGTTTATTTTTTGTTGTTGTTGAAGGGTAGTCTCATTTTTGTCTTCCAGTACCATTTTTAATTTTCAAATATAGTTCTATAAGATATTTTTTAAAATTTAAGGCCATATTTAAGGTGCATAAAAGTTAAGGACTGTTATATCTCTTTAGTACACTATTCCTTTTATCAATATGAAATGCCACCCTGTCCCTTTTAATGCATTTTGCCCTGAATTTTATTACCCATAATTCTAATATTGCTGTACTAGATATTTGTTGTTGCTGTTAGTAATTGTCTGGTATATCTTTTTCCTTTCCTGGATTTTCAAACTCTCAGGGATTTTTTTGTGAGTCTCTTTATACCAGCATATAGCTGGATTTTTAAAAAATCCAATCTGAAATAGTCTATCTTTTATTCATAAAACAAATATCTTTTTTAAAAAGACCTTATGACAAAAAAAAAAAAGGTATTATAGAGGCAGAGAATAAAACAGTGGTTACCAGAGATGGGGGAGGGTCAGGGAGGTGGGAAGAGAAAACAGGGAAAGGTTAGCCAATGGGTACAAAATTACAATTAGATAGAAGGAATAAGTTGACGTTCTATTGTACAGTAGGGTAACTATGGTTAACAGTTAAGTTTTGTATATTACATAATAGCTTGAGGAGAGGCTTTTGAATATTTTTGCCACAAGGAAATGATAAATGCTTGATGTGATTGACACATTAACTACTCTGACCAGATTATTACATGGCCTATAAATGTATCAAAACATCAGATTGTATGCCATAAGTATGAACAATTACAATGTGTAAATTTTTTTAAAAGACCTTATGACAAGCATACAGGGATGAACAGGAAAGATTTCTATTCTCACAGAGGTGGTTAACCTATGCACATTTATTGTGATTACTATTATATGTGTGCTTGTTTCTAATCAATTATTTTGTATTTTCTCCTCACTATGCCTTCTATTTGTTTCTACTTTTTCTCCTTTCCTAAATTCTTTTATATTAATCTAGTTTACTTTTTAACATTTTGTTGTTGTTGTTGAATGTCATGGAAAAGACAGTTATATATTCTATTCCTATGCTTTTAATAATTGTCCTTAAATTTTCACCACATGTTCTTAAATATATTTATCTAATGAAGTTTAAATTTATTCACTATTTCTGTCTTCTTCCT
>NW_007744272.1:16737-17001 GCF_000696425.1 Galeopterus variegatus
ACTTGAGCTCTGTGGTTGAGCTAAATTCCTGCTTTGCTGATGTTTCCCTAGGGAAGACTTTTTGTGCAGCTCAGGGTTTAATGTTGACCTTATAGGTACTTCCGGCTCTCCAGAGACCTGGTGGATCTGGGTTGTGTAAAAACTCTGATCTGGGCCTGAGTCTTTTCATTAAACTGCACCCCATGCAATTCTCATTCCTCTGAATGGTCCTGTGCTGATTGGGGGGTGGATCGGCTGTCCTTGCTGTTTCCCAGTGTTCTCCCA
>NW_007744273.1:0-209 GCF_000696425.1 Galeopterus variegatus
CAAGGATGATAGTGTAAGAAATGGGCAAAAGGAGGAAATAGATAAGTGAGAGCAGGCCACTCTTGGTAAGCACCAGGATCCCCAAAACATAGGTGTCTAAGCAGGCAAGCTTGATCACTAGGGGTTCAGAAAGGAAACTGTCTACCTGGTTCTGTCCACAGAAAGGCAGATCAACTGTGAGTGTCACGTGACTGATTGAGTGCAGGGTA
>NW_007744273.1:5696-6209 GCF_000696425.1 Galeopterus variegatus
AACTGAATGTAAAAACAACCTCCCATATAAAGAAAAAATGTGAAATTAATCTTAAGTACATTCTGGACTCAGAAATTAATTTGGCTGAGATAGGAGGTTCAACTAAATGCGTTCCAGTCAAGCAGAAAGAAAGAAGTGAAGTTCATAAGGCAAGAGGTCAAATTGTAGAAGCTTCCCCTTTGGGTCCAACTCTAGGTTGCTCAGTTCAGATGAACAAATACAATCATATTTAAAGGTCTTGGTGATTAAAGGTCTTGACTGTAGTGATGGAGATGTCAGACATGAAAAGTCAACCAAAGGCATGGAAGAGAAGGAAGATAGTTTGGTAATAAAGATAGCTGTATTTATAGAAGGAAATTGGTGTCATACTGTGATCAATATAAGATAATTAGTAAAACTGGATAAAGGTTATTGGGCACAAAAGACTTGATTTACTTACCTTGCAGTGATATCTAATAATTTCATAAATAATTAACTCTAATGTGTAACTCTGATCACAGAGAGTGCAGAATA
>NW_007744273.1:8264-8540 GCF_000696425.1 Galeopterus variegatus
GGTAGGTCTATCTGTAATTGTTTGAGGCACCTCCATATCATTTTCCATAAAGGTTGCACCATTTTGCAGTCCCACCAACAGTGCATGGGAGTTCCTTATTCTCTTCAACCTCGTCAGCATTTATCATTCTTAGTCTTCTGGATATTAGCCATCCTAACTGGAGTGAGATGGTATCTCAAAGTGGTTTTTATTTGCATTTCCTGAGTGCTGAGTGAAGTTGAGCATTTTTTGATGTGCCTGTGGGCCATTCGTATATCTTCCTTTGAGAAATGCCTA
>NW_007744273.1:9230-9477 GCF_000696425.1 Galeopterus variegatus
TGCTTGTGTTTTGGGGTCTTATTCCTAAAGTCTTTGCCCAGTCTTACTTCTTGGAGTATTTTCCTTATCTTTTCTTTAGGTAATTTTATGGTTTCGGGTCTTATATTTAAATCTTTTATCCAGTTTGAGTTGATTTTGGAACTCAAACAACTACAAGGTAAAAAATCAAATAATCCAATTAAAAAGTGGGCAAAGGAGATGAATAGACATTTTTCTAAGGAAGACATACAGGCCACTAGGTACATTA
>NW_007744273.1:11588-12128 GCF_000696425.1 Galeopterus variegatus
TTGGCATATAGTTGATTATAGTAGTCTGTAATGATTCTTTTTATTTCTGAGGTATCATTTCGAATTTTTGTTTTTTGGATCTTCTCTCTTCTCAGTTAGCCTTGCTAAAGGTTTGTCAATTTTGTTTATCTTTTCAAAAACCAACTTTTTGTTTCATTGATCTTTTGTATTGTTTTTTTTTGGGTTTCTATTTCATTGAGTTCTGCTGTGATCTTAACTACTTCTTTTGGTCTGCTAACTTTGGGTTTTGATTGTTCTTGTTTTTCTAGTTCTTTAAGGTGAAGTGTCAGGTTGTTTATTTGCCATCTTTCCATTCTTCTGATGTAAGCATTTAATGAGATAAGTTCCCCCTTAGTACTGCTTTTTCAATATCCCACAGGTTTTGGTATGATGTGTCACTATTTTCACTAGTTTCAAGAATTTTTTTCATTTCCTGTTTAATTTCTTCTTAGACCCATACATCATTAAGTAGAATGTTTTTTAGTTTCCATGTGTTTGTATAGTTTCCAGAGTCTCATTTGTCATTGATTTCTAATTTTA
>NW_007744273.1:14050-14697 GCF_000696425.1 Galeopterus variegatus
TTACTTCTCCTTTGCAGCTTTTAAGATTCTCTCTTTGTCTTTGAGTTTTACCGGTTTGACTATAAAATGTCTTGGAGAGGACCTTTTGGGGGTTGAATATATTTAGGGATCTTTGAGCCTCCTGAATCTGAAGATCTGTGACTTTCTTTATACCTGGAAGTTTTCTGCTATTACTTCATTGAATATGTTTTCAATGCCATTTCCTTTTTCCTCCCCTTCTGGAATACCCATGATTCAGATATTTGAAATGAGTCTCTCAGTATCACTACTGTATCCCCAGGTGCTGGCACAGAACCTTACAAATAGTAGGTGCTCAAGGAATATTACTGATTTTGGAATAAATAAATGTATGAGTGGTCAATAGGTGGTTCCTTTTTAATTTTCAAAAATACTGTAAAAAAATTTTTTTTGAGAATGTCATATAAATGGAATGATACAGATGTTTGTGCTTGATACTGGATTCTTTTATTCAACATAATGTCTTTGAGATTCATTCAATTTGTTGCATTAACCAACAGTTGGTTCCTTTATCCTGATAAGTAGTATTCTATACTGACTCTGGACCTGGCCATGTGTCTCATTTTGCCCAAAGGAATAATAGCATGACAGTGTTTTGCATTGGGACTGGCCTCTCTTGTTATTATTAA
>NW_007744273.1:20006-20206 GCF_000696425.1 Galeopterus variegatus
TTTTGAAAATACCATCCCATCCTTTTCTGGCTTTTAGGGTTTCTTCTGCAAAGTCTGATGTCAGTCTGATTGGGGCTCCCTACAGGTGACTTGTTACTTCTCCTTTGCAGCTTTTAAGATTCTCTCTTTGTCTTTGAGATTTACCGGTTTGACTGTAAAATGTCTTGGAGAGGACCTTTTGGGGGTTGAATATGTTTAGG
>NW_007744273.1:25942-26228 GCF_000696425.1 Galeopterus variegatus
AAAAGAGGATTAAATATGAATCCTATTATAGTTATGAAAAGATACACATAATAAAAAGCTAATCTATAAAATCAAAAACAGGCAAATATAAGTGAGTAATAGACTAATAGCCATAAATATTAAGATGCAAGAGATTATGCCAAAGTGGTAAAGTAAGTTTTAGTTCAAGTAAATTTTATGTGAGCTAACACTTTTTAAAGGTTTGAAATTTGCTAGCCAAAAATGAAGAATAAAGACTATTTCAGGCAGGAGGAATAACAGGAATAAAGATACAAAAGTAAAAATA
>NW_007744274.1:0-2306 GCF_000696425.1 Galeopterus variegatus
CCTCAGAGGATGTGAGGGTCACGCCCCTGCTGCCTGTGTTTGAGAGAGCCTCACAGTGGATCTCTATTGGAGCCTGGGGTAAGCTGATTGTTGAAGACGTTTGGTCATCACAGGAAGGGAAAGAAGCAAGGTCCTGTGTAATGAAGAAAAAGGTGCAGTTTAGGTGTAATTCCTGTCACTAGAGAATTAATCTTTAGATGATAGATTTTTTGTTAAGATTCTGCTCCAGGATAGGGAAGGAGGGTGGGACTAGCAATAGAACTTCCCTTGCATCAAAGGAATATGATCAGGGCAGCAACCACCTAGCTCTGGATCCTTTGGATCATTTGATTGAAATGCTTTTTTACCCTGTGTGAAGTTCTAGTGAGTGAAAATCAGCCCATCTTCTTCTATTATGAATGATCAGATTAAAATTATGTTTTAGAATATTTGATAAAATCCTAATCCCTATAGAATCTAACAGAGTTGGCTAAAAAGAATATACTATGACGATGTGACCAAATGTCCAGACTAATTTCTTACACTCTTGTACCTGGTCTATTGTTCCTAACTACTCTCCTGAGATGATAAATTCTATTCAGAGCAGATGGGGTAGCATCCCTTGACTATGGAATTTGTTTTCTGTATCATAAAGGCCTGGCGGTCTCTGATGACTTCTCTAGATATGAGGTTGGAATATAAGTGTCCTATCTGGACATTGTCCACCACCCCCACCCTGAGAATGAGGTACTTAGATCTCACTGAAGGCTGATAGAAAGCATGTTGTTAAGATACTTCTGTGTATTATCATAGGTCACAGAGGTATATGTGATAGTCAGAGGATCTAGGAACAAGCATAGTAAGAAAGCAGAGGTAGGAATAGAAAAAAGACAAGTGTAAGAAAATAATATAACCTGCATTTCACCAGTACTGTGCTAGTATGTGTTTAACAACCAGATCTCCAGAAAATAAAAGCCCTAGTCAGTTGCGTTTGCCAATTTCCATAAATGTAGTTGAAGTTTTACCACACTCCTTTTCAGCCTTTGATGGAACAACACGGAAAACATTAAATATAGAGAAGATGCAATACTACTAGCCAATGTGAACTGATTTCAGCATGAAAGAATATGTATCCTTTGCGAATGCGCAATGAACAGTCTTCAAGATAAACCATATTTTGTGTCACATCACAAAACTAAATAAACTGAAAAAAAATGGAAATCATACAGAGGATGTTCTCTAACCACAAAAAATTAGATTAGAAGTTACAATAAAACTTTCAGAATACTCCCAGATATTAAAGAATGCCTTTGTAAATAATGAATGCATAATATAATAACTTAATAGGTAATATTAGAAAGTACTCTGAACTCAGTGATAAGAAAAACACAGCATATCAAAATTCGTGTGATGCAATTAAAATAATACTTAGAGAAAAATTTGTAACTTTACACACCTATTTTCAAAAATAAAAAGAGGGCTGTGTAGTTGACCAGTGTCCAGAAGAGATATCTGAACAACTCATCTTGATACCAAAGATGTTGGTGTCCTCTTAAATTTTGTGCCCTAGTGCCTCATCTGCTTTTTACCCTAATACGAGCCCAAACAGAAAGATAGAGGTTAAAAGACAGCCTAATATTCTACGTTTAGGAAAATGTTCTTTTCAGAATGAAGGCAAAATAAACACATTTTTAGACAAGTAAAAATTAAGAGATCTACGTAAAACCAGGATCCATATATATTTACTAAAAAAAATAATAATAATATATAGTTTGAAAGTTAACGGATAGAGAAAAAGAACCAAAAAAAAGCTGGTCAAACAAGCACTCCCTTGAGTGAAAAACCGGAGGGAGAAAATATAATAGTTCTGTCGTTGTGTCTGTCTCTATCTCCATCTCTGTCTCTACACACACACACACACACACACACACACACACACACACACACACAATATATATATATGTATTTTATATGTGCACATATATATGTATATTGTTTGTGTATGTTTTAGTTGGATTGATATGTATGTGACGTATCTCACACACATGTAGATATAAGGGTACTTCAAAAGTGTGTAAAATAATAGAATCAAAAGACAATTCTTTTCATTAACTTTCTGAAGACACCTTGCATGTATGAATATAATGAGGAATACATTATTATATTTATATATATACACATGCATAATTGATTCATATGTATCAATCTAATTACAACAAGAAATCCATTAAAAAGTGATCAGACAAGCAGATATTCTACCCCAGTGGATGGTAAAATGTCCTGTAAATATATGACAAGGTTTTTATCTTCATTAGTCAAAAAAAAAA
>NW_007744274.1:4475-5901 GCF_000696425.1 Galeopterus variegatus
CACACCACGTTATGACATGCAAGTGACATGACTCATTGAATCATATATACCATTGAAGTAGAACTTTAAGTGGAATCTAGAGAAGACATAAATATTCATACATTTATAACTAAAATGTAAGATTACAAATTCATTTTCATGTAATGATGAAGTCATGTGAAAATAATGCATTTTTGTATTGTTTGAAATCTTTTCTTATGACAGTATAATACCAAATCTCTCACCTGTAAAAGAGTATTGGGATAAAATATATTTAAAATTCTTAGAATTTGGTAGAGGAAGAAAAATCTTATATAATTTTTCAAGTTTTTCCTGTGGCATGTGGAGTAAACTTTATGTTCTTCATCATTCAGTTTATTCTGTTTATTTCTAAGCCCACTTTTGAAATCATAGGAAATTTATTTTCTCTTGGCAAAAGGTAACTGAGACTACTTGAAATCTTTTGGCATTCCAACTCATATCTTCTATAGATTTCCAGAGTCTATTTGAATTCTCAAAAAAAATCAATTATTTCAGTTAATTACTCAAAGCCATGGACACCCTATACATAGTTTGTATAAAATGTTTTCTGGAACCTGTTAATGGGAAGNACAGGCTGGAAAGTCTATAAATCAGGAGCTAATAATTCTGTCCTGGCTTCTGCAAGTTTCAGTAAAAAGAGGTGTATCCATTACTGTGTGGGAGGCTCTGACTAGACCTGCAGGTTTAGAACTTCATCTAACATTGCATAATTTTGGACGTACATGTAATAGGCGCGAGGAGAAGCACACAAGTTTATTAAAAAAAAAATACGAGCAATTTTTATTGTTTTCCTTATTCATTTAAAGCTCATATTTTTTGTTTAAATTTTGATTGATCTCATGAAAAACAAACTTTCTAAAACAAATCAAATATTTATAACGCATAAGGACCTCTTTTTTTTCAAGATCTTCGTCAGAGCACTGGTCATTTTTCCCTTTCAATTAACAGAGGGCAAAATATCAAATTTCTCTCCCTGGAACGTGAAGCGTAGGCATCTAACACTTATTCAGAATAAACATGGGAAGCAGTGGGCCCCAGAGCTCACCTCCCACCTCGTTCTCCTTCCTCATCTCCTCTCTGCCCTTACCAGGGATCCAGCGCATCAGCAGCCCCAGGAGCTGAGCAGAGAACCTCATTTTGAGATGTTGAGCTGTGCAGTCCTGATAGGTCAAGGTTAGAGCTAAGCTTTTATCTCAGACCTGGAAGGGAAAGTCCTCTCTAGGGAACAGTTTGCAAATCCCCTGGTGGGTGCAGCAGTGTGGAAAAAGCCAAAGAGATGGTGGTGGCCTCCCCTGTGATGAAAGTGACATGAAATGTTCCTTGAAGAAAAACAAATGGAGATTCAGTGCAATTTTCTTGTAGTTGGGAAAAAGGATCTAATACAAAGTTTGAATGATTTTCAAGG
>NW_007744274.1:6901-8229 GCF_000696425.1 Galeopterus variegatus
CATCAGCAGCCCCAGGAGCTGAGCAGGGAACCTGATTGTGAGATGTTGAACTGAGGAGTCCTGATAAGTCAAGGTGAGAGCTGAGCTTTTATCTCAGACCTGGAAGGGAAAGTCCTCTCTAGGGAACAGTTTGCAAATCCCCTGGTGGGTGCAGCAGTGTGGAAAAAGCCAAAGAGATGGTGGTGGCCTCCCCTGTGATGAAAGTGACATGAAATGTTCCTTGAAGAAAAACAAATGGAGATTCAGTGCAATTTGCTTGTAGTTAGGAAGAAGGATCTAATACAAAGTTTGAATGATTTTCAAGGAGACATTGTGTTGGACCTGCAACTCTAAGAAAGTGCAAAAACCTCACATTGTAGAAATGTGTTTCTAGGGGTCGTCTTTGAGAGGTGAGTGACTACCCTGCTTGCCTCCCTCCCAGCTAATCTAGAGAAGGAAATAGCTCCATGCCCCTCTCCCTGAGTATTTATTAGCAGAGTGCCTCCAGAGGGAAAAAAAAATAAGTGGTCATCAGCCTGTTCATGAATTTTCTGGTATGTGCTGTTATCAGGACAATTTTTAAAGTGACAGCCTTTCCCTTGGACCTAGTGAGTTAACTCCATAATAGCCTCTATTGAAGGGATTGACAAGGAGAAAACAATGTGTCTCTTAAATAGTGACAGCTAAGGGCTCAGTTTAAGTAAGAGGAAAGGACAAAGAATATTATTCCCCAGGCAGTGAATATAAAATTCCTGGTTGCCAATTCTTACAACCTGGAAAACACCACACCATAGTTATCCCATAATAATTACCTCACATAGACCAGGTGAAGCATAAGGATTTCTTAAGAGAATAATTTGCAAATACGATGATACAGAATGAACAAGGAATAACTTTATGCTGCATTTTTCTGAGTGGAATATGGAAAAACTCTTCCCACACAGTCTTTTTAATCAGGTGGAGCCAGGTCGTGTCCGGGTTCCAGCTTCTTGTCTGCTCTGTATGGGAACCCGAGTCTCTCCCAGACCTGTATGTGCAGCAGCCACAGGCATGAGTCCTCAGTTTAAAGGAGATCCCATCTGTGAGAAGAGCAAGAACTGGATCCTCTGTTTTAATATCTCAGGGTAACCTAAACTCATGACTGACATTTTCATGGGCTTTCACTTAAAGATGGACACGGTTCAGGGATGTCAGTTTACTATGCAGTTAAACATTAACATAGAAGAACACCTGGATTATTCTTCACTTGTCAGTGGTACACTCTATGTTGAATTGGATAGTCCGGAATATAGTGCCTGCATGAAATCACTTTACCAGGACCGTCACTGTCCTTAAAGAGAACAAAAAAA
>NW_007744274.1:8984-10569 GCF_000696425.1 Galeopterus variegatus
TGATGAATCTTTGAAAGTCTGCCATTGTGACTGGTTGTTTTATCTCAATCAGTTTCCTTTACGTATCCAGAAAATGTAAAATCTTGTTAAAAATAAAAGGCCTCTGAAGTCTTCCTGTAGTATTTGTAGACTTAAAGAATAGTATTTCTAATTCTAAACATTATCTGTCTCTCCCATGTGTTAACACATTACTCCAAGACTTCACCAAGAGCAGCCAATGCTGGTTGCTCCATATTGGACACATATGCGTGTAAGGAGAACCTTCATTTGGTGCAGGTGGGGAACAGGCCTCTGTGTGTCCCTAATCACGACCATAGTTAACTGAATGGGAAAGGACTTGGATGGGTTTTATTCCAGTTGTGTCTACTTTGCCTGATGCTGTTTGGGTTGATAAAGTTGAAATAATGTGTATTATTTGTATGACTATGGATCCAATCTTGGAAGTGGAATTGCTTGTGTACCTTATGCTGGAGTCAGTGTTTGTGGGATGCAGAGAGTGATACAGTTGGGGGGTTGAGGAATTGGGGGTTTTCAAGGAAGAACATATGGAGTAGCACACGCAACTTTTATTGGAGATGCTTTCTCAAGTTCTCAGGGAGGAGTCCCTCACAGCAGGGCTAAGGTGCTAGGGTTCCCACTCAAGGGGGAGGAGTTACTGGAAAAGGGGCTTATGTGTCTAGGCAATGTCACACAGCAGCGCAGTGGGGAGTCCTGGGTCAGACAGCTCCAAAGGGAAGTAGTTTTTGAGATTTTCATAAACTTGGCTCATCCATTGCTAGCTGATGTGGAGGAGATTTCCTAGGATGTGCAAAGCAATCATATTTTCAATGGGTAAAAATCTCCATCTTTGGGCTGCTTTGAAATATTTAAATGTGACAAATTTGAGTTCGGCACAGACCATTCAGAAATAAACCTGCTGTACAGAGGTAAACACAGGGACCAGTATGCACAGGACGACTTTGGCTTATTTATGGCACTATTGCACATTGTGTAGACTGCTTTATAAACTGTATTCATCCAAATAGTCCTAACTTGCACTGCTTTGGGTGAGATTTGAGACACACAAAGGTCTGTTCCCACCTGGACACCAATGGATACTCATTCAGATTAAAGAGAAGAGCTGTCTGGGGGAGAGAATTGAGATCAAACTGCCTGCAGAGGAAGCTCTTCTAGTGGTAGGTTGTCTGGAGTGGATTCTTGAGCTCTGCAGCACCTGTAATTGAAGCCGACTGATTTTTCTGCAGCTTGTCACCTTCTAGAGGATAAATAATAAATAAATATTCTGGTTAAAAGGGACCTTTTTGAGTAACTGCAAAACTGTTTTTCAACGAAGCTACATCATTTTACTTTCCCACCAATGATGGATGAAGATTCATGTATTAGACTGTTTTCCAGAGAAACAGAACTGATAGGATTTATTACAGAGAGAGATAGAGATTTATTACAGGGTACTGGCTCACACAACTGTAGAAATTGATTAGTCCCATTTTCTTTCAGCCACCAGAAGGCCCAGGAAAGATATCGCTATAGTTCCAATATAAGCCTAAGGGCCTGAGAACCAGGAAAGCCAATGCTGTAAATCCCA
>NW_007744274.1:11199-16998 GCF_000696425.1 Galeopterus variegatus
TGTATTCATCCAAATAGTCCTAACTTGCACTGCTTTGGGTGAAATTTGAGACACACAAAGGTCTGTTCCCACCTGGACACCAATGGATACTCATTCAGATTAAAGAGAAGAGCTGTCTGGGGGAGAGAATTGAGATCAAACTGCCTGCAGAGGAAGCTCTTCTAGTGGTAGGTTGGCCTGAGTGGATTCTTGAGCTCTGCAGCACCTGTAATTGAAGCCGACTGATTTTTCTGAAACTTGTCACCTTCTAAAGGATAAATAATAAATAAATATTCTGGTTAAAAGGGACCGTTTTGAGTAACTGCAAAATTGTTTTTCAATGCAGCTACACCATTTTACTTTCCCACCAATGATGGATGAAGATTCCTGTATTAGACTGTTTTCCAGAGAAACAGAACTGATAGGATTTATTACAGAGAGAGATAGAGATTTATTACAGGGTACTGGCTCACACAACTGTAGAAATTGAGTAGTCCCATTTTCTTTTGGCCACCAGAAGGCACAGGAAAGATGTTGCTATAGTTCCAATATAAGCCTAAAGGCCTGAGAACCAGGAAAACCAATGGTGTAAAACCCAGTCACTGTAGGAAGTCCTGACAACTGCAGGGCCAAGGTTATAAGTCTCAGTGCAAGTCTGAATGCCTAAGAACCAGGAGTGTTGATGTCTCAGGACTGTCTGAGGACAGAATGTAGATTTCACAGCTCAAGAAAAGATAGTGAATTTATACTCCCTTTTCTTTTTTGTTCTATTGGGACCCACAGGGATTGGATGATTCCTACCCACATTGATGAGGTCCATCTTCTTTATTCAATCTGCCAATTCAAATGCTCATCTCTTCCAGAACCCTCTCACAGACACATACAGAAATCTTTTACCAGCTATCTGGGCATCCCTTAGACCAGTTGTACTGATGCATAAATTTAATTATCACAGTTCTGATCCCTATATGACTTAACAAACGCTTGATTTTTTCAGATATAATTATCATTATTTTAATGTTATTATTGCCATTTAAGCATATGTGAAATGGGATCTAATTGTAGATTTGATTTTTATTTTCACAATCAATAAAGAGGCTGAGTGTCTTTGTACGTGCTCATTGGCCATTTCTGTATATTCTTTGAGAAATGTTTCTATGCTTATTTTTCACCGGTTGTAATTAATTTTTTTGTACTTTTTCTATTGAATTATAAGAATTCTTCATATATTCCATGTGCTAATTTCTTATCAAATATATGACTTGCAAATATTTTCTTCCATTCTGTGGGCTGTCCTTTTACTTTCTTGAAAGTGTCCATTAGGGCATAAAACTGTTTATTGCTTCTAGTGTCCATGAACTCTAAAGACTGCCTACTACTGAAAATCAGGACCCTTTCTATGAATATAATCTTTATCATTCAGTGTTCAAGCAAATAACAGAATTCAAGCTTATGGAACACAAAAGAATCGCAAGCCATACAGCTTGGATAACAGATACAGAGAGTGAACATAGGAACCTGGGTCATGGGAAAGCCTGATTTTCCACAAATTCTCCACCTCAAAAAAACCTTGGGCTCTTCTACATGAGGAATAGTAGCCATAGATGAGAGAACAATGCTGTGCTGAAACTCAAAGCAAGAAAGAACTGAGAATATCCAGATACCAGAGTCAAGCTTTGAAACAATAGTCTCCAGACTTTATTTCTGTCATTGAGGCAAACTAAAAAGCTTCGGCACAGAAAATTAAACAATTAACAGAGCAAAAAGACAAACTAAAGAGTAAGAGAATATATTCAGAAACTATGCATCTGACAAAGATTAATATCCAGATTATACAAGGAACTCAAACAACAGTAAAAAGGAAAAAGAAAAAGAAAAGAACAACCAAATGACTTGATTAAAAAATGGGCAAAGAAGCTAAACAGACATTTCTCAAAGGAAGATATAAAAGAGGCCAACAAACACATGAAAAAATGCTCAACAACTCTCAGCATCAGGGAAATGTAAATCAAAACCACCTCAAGATATCATCTCACAACAATTAGGCTAGCTATAATCCAAAAGACAGAGAAAAAAAAGTACTGGTAAGGATGCAGAGAAAGGGGAACACTCCTATACTACTGGTGGGACTGTAAATCAGTGCAGCCATTATGGAAGAGGGTATGGAGTTTCCTCTAACAACTATAAATAGAACTGCCATCCAACGTTGTGCTGAAACTCAAAGCAAGAAAGAACTGAGAATATCCAGATACCAGAGTCCAGCTTTGAAACAATAGTCTCCAGACTTTATTTCTGTCATTGAGGCAAACTAAAAAGCTTCTGCACAGCAAATTAAACAATTAACAGAGCAAAAAGACAAACTAAAGAGTGAGAGAATATATTCAGAAACTATGCATCTGACAAAGGATTAATATCCAGATTATACAAGGAACCCAAACAACTCAAACTCAGAAAAAGAAAAGAACAACCAAATGACTTGATTAAAAAATGGGCAAAGAAGCTAAACAGACATTTCTCAAAGGAAGATATAAAAGAGACCAACAAACACAAGAAAAATGCTCAACAACTCTCAGCATCAGGGAAATGTAAATCAAAACCACCTCAAGATATCATCTCACAACAATTAGGCTAGCTATAATTCAAAAGACAGAAAAAAAAAAAAGTACTGGTAAGGATGCAGAGAAAGGGGAACACTCCTATACTCCTGGTGGGACTGTAAATCAGTGCAGCCATTATGGAAGAGGGTATGGAGTTTCCTCTAACAACTATAAATAGAACTGCCATGTGATCCCGCAATTCCACTGCTAGGTATATATCCAAAGGAAAGAAATCATCATGTCGAACAATTACCTGCACTCCCATGTTTATCACAGCTTTATTTACAATAGCCAAGAGTTGGAACTAACCTAAATGTCCATTGTCGCACCACTGCATAAGAAAAATGTGGTTCATATGCACAATGGAATACTACCCGGCCATAGAAAAGAATGAAATATTGCTATTCAAAGCAACATGGATGAACTTAGCAAACATGTTAAGTGAAAGAAGCCAGAAACGAAAAGAGAAATACCACCTGTCCTCACTTGCAAGTAGGAGCTAAAATATCAATGAATAAATTGTAAAAATGAAAGAAAGAAAGATGCAACAACCACAATAATACACTGAACTTTCAAAAGGAGAGAACAGAACTGAGGTTACCAGAGGTGGGTGTTGGGGGGGGGGCCGAAATTGGTAAAGGGCCACAAAAAAAGTTACATTGTGTAATGTTGAATATATAATTATCCTGATTTAAGCATCACATATTGCACACAGTATTGATATTCAACTTTATACCCTACAGATATGCACAATCAACTGTTACAATAATAAAAAAAAAATTAAAGTAAGAGAGAGAAACAGGAAAAAAAATGACCATCAGAAAACCAAGACCAAAGTGAATAGAAACAGAAATTTTCAGTCTGCTAGTAAGCATGAAAAATCATGATGATTTCAATCCAAATCCCAGATACAAATATTTTGTATGGGAGTAACAGTACCATAAGTGGTTAGTGGTTCAGGGCTCCACCACATCTGGTAGAACAGTGTTCAACATCACATTGATTCTGCCTGACTAAGAACATGTTTCATTCTTCTATAAGCACTGCTGCACCTCTGTACATGATAAGGTCATAAACATACATACTTTGTCTCTCGTTTTTGCTAAATAACTTACTTGATTCAATGCTATATTACATAAGCATTTTTTTCATTTTGATTAAAGTATTCAGAAAATCCTCAAATAATATTTCTGGCAGAAACATGGCTGACAAGAAGGGCAGAGGCACACACAGGAAATCAATCACTGCCTCCACATGTTGGGTGAGGTCCACTGTAACCAACCAGACACTAATTGTTAGTCTGATCTCTAATCTGTAATGGAATATTGGGGTTCAGGAGGGGATATTCTTCTTGGCATGTTGGATTCCCAGAAGTGCCAGTGGCCGTGTGAGCCTGGGTGAGTTGAAATTCATATTATTGAGCCCATGCATGCCCCTCCGTGACACTGGTACATGAGACTCACTGGGAACGGTGGGAAAGGTGACTGGCTGAGGTCTGTGTTTTAGATTTTCTTAGTTATTCAGATCACCTGCTCAGTAATGCCCTTTAGATAGGTATTTACTTGAAAAGCATTTATATTCACTCTTGGTAAATTTTTGAAATGTCCACACATAGCTCTTCCAAAATATTCTTCTAAGGCCTGATAATCTGTTCAAATCAATAATCAATGTCATTAAATTGTTTATATCTCTGAAAAGTGACCATCAGATATAACCCATAATGTTAACCCGCTGCTTGATTTTCATTCTTCCTAGAATATGGCAGAGATGTGACATCGGTTCAGCATCCATTGTTAGAACTTCATCCAGCATTGCATAATTTTGGATGTACATATAATAGGGACTCTCACACAATTCAATTACTTACTCTTTAATAGTAGGCAAAATTATCCCAATTCATATTTTTTGCACCTCCACTGAGTTAGAAAAATATGCATAGATGTGCACACCCAGGTGGTGATTGTTTTGGAAATAAAGATTACAAAGAAAATTTTTGTAGCCCAAGCAGGTACTATGTCTACCTCTGGACACCAATTTTTTTGATAGGAAGAATAATATTTATATATTGAATATATGTAATTATATTATATGTTTGCATATGTTCCACATGTAAAATAAACTTACTGGTTAGATAACATTATTTAATTTAATAATTTTAAATTATTAAACCTTATTAAATAAACATATGTATAATTAAAAACACTTATTTAACCTTATAGGTTAAATAACCTTATTGAGACATAAATATATGTTCATATAACTACAAGCAGACAACAACTTATCAAATAAATGTATATGAACCTATGTGAGTGTGTTATATACATATATGTGCATTTTTCATAAATGAGGTAAATTTTACTATTTTTATTAAAATATTATTTAGTTTAATTTCTTTTTAAATTTCATCTTAATATCTTTATAATATATTACTAAGTATTCATATTTATTTCATCAATTCCAATAAAATACGTCTATCCAAAGAATGAATGTGTACATATTTTATTGGTCAGCTTATGTACAATGATTGGTAACCAACTACTTAATAGTAAAGAATTTTCACATCAAGAAAAAAACGATACATCCACATTTAGACTTTTTTCTTGTCTTGGGGTATTTTTGTAATAAAAAAGGAAAAAAAATATTCGTTTGTCTGTCAAGAGATTGTTATGAATTTCATTTCTTCACTTTCTGCTTAGTCTATGATGGAATGAAGTTATTTTTTCTATGATCCCACACTTACTGGTAATACTTGGAAGCACATTTAAGTGTACTCTCGTCCATCCCTAACTGCCAAATTCTGAGACTGAGGACAATAGTGATCTTGATGGGTGTATTAGTCCATTTCCCATTGCTCATAACTGAATACTTGAAACTGGGTAATTTATAAAGAAATGAGATTTATTTCTTAAGGTTCCGAACCCTGGGAATTCCACTGTCCAGTGGGCACATCTGGTGAGGGAGTTCTTTGTGGGAACTCAGTGGTGACACAGGGTATCACATAGTCAGAGTGACAGGAGTGTNAGTGGCCGTGTGAGCCTGGGTGAGTTGAAATTCATATTATTGAGCCCATGCATGCCCCTCCGTGACACTGGTACATGAGACTCACTGGGAACGCTGGGAAAGGTGACTGACTGAGGTCTGTGTATTAGATTTTCTTAGTTATTCAGATCACCTGCTCAGTAATGCCCTTTAGATAGGTATTTACTTGAAAAGCATTTATATT
>NW_007744275.1:0-2012 GCF_000696425.1 Galeopterus variegatus
TGCACAACACAACGACCTTACCCACCTTTACCCTAGTCTGTTTGCTGTGCCTGTTCTTGTCCGGGAAACTCCTGCATATAGTTTAAAACTGAGTGTGAGATTCGTCTTTATAAGGACATGGACTCCAAGACCTTTTTATTCAAATGTTCAAGTATTTATCTGGATGATTTTAATAAATTGCTATACACTTTTAAGTCTTTCTAGTCATTATTTGTTGTTTTATTTCTCTCTCTTTTTAAAATGTGTTTCTCTCTTTTAAACACTTAATGAGACCCTGCATTGTAGCAGGTAGTGTTCAGAGGGAAATGGAGGAAATTCAGAGCATCAAAATTAGACTTAAAAAACAAAAAGAAATCCATATGTATCACTGGCTTGTGCAACTGTGCACTGAGGCCACTTTGCTTGGGAAGGATGGGTATTCTTGCCACCGTTTCAGGGCTCAAGACCTTGGAACCTGTGCCTCAGGTATCATGAGATGGTGTGATGAATGGATTGAAGATTATTTGAGGAGCGAAGCATTCCCAGCTGAGTCATAGCAACAGCAAAGCAGTTAGCAAATACCACTCCGTTGTGCTCATCGTCAGAAGAGGAAGTGGATGGCGGTCACAGCTTTCGTTGTTTAGTGATTTCTCAGAATAGTTTCTTAAACCTAGGCATGTGGGGAGCTGCCTTGAAGATGAGAGAGGAGGGATGTTCCCAACTTTAAGAGCTTTATGCTCCCACCCATTTCAATCAGAGTAACGTGGTTTGTTTGTTTTTCTTACTTAGGTATTGGACTTTTGAGTAAGATTTTGTAAGGGTCATTTTTGGTTTGTTTTGTTGTCGTTTATCCAACAGGAAAGATTTTAAAACTGATGTGGTAGAATTTTCAAACTCTTTTAGAAAAATTTCAGTCTCTTTCTCATTGATATTTTATTTTTAAGATTAAATGTAATATAAATAAAATGTGATTCTAAAATAAAATGTGATTCAACCAAATTTGATAAAATAAGTAACATAAGTTAAAATGTAGGTAAGTTTGTCTAATGAAGCTAATTGTTGAAGTAAAGGATTTTATTAATAAACATAAGTACTACATTAGTTTGGAATCTTTAAAGCTGGGACACATACTTTGTGTGTAGCATAGTGAAAGAAATTTTTGCAGTAATTTCCCAGTAGTACATGTGGTACTTTAATTGTATAAGATTCATGACCTGTTCGTTTTTTTTAAGATGTCTCAGAGCATGTCTTCGGTATCTTCAAGGCATTCTGAAAAGATAGCAATTAGAGAGTAAGTATCTTATTTTTATTTTGTGGGTTTTCTTTTTCCTGTGAAAAATTTTTTACTGAATTAAATTGTTAATAAATGAAAATGTATTTTATTTCCATGGCAATAATGCTTTAGGTCCAGGTTCTTTGAGCAGAGTGTTTTATACATAGTGATAGTAAAAGTTTTTTGTTGGAAAGCAAAGTTTTTCAAATTGTTACCTTGGAAACATTTAGATTGCATTACAGAACATTCCTATTATGACTTTATCATTCACACAAATATCCTTGAGGCCTTTTTGACTCTAACCTTTCAGCTGGTGACACCTCTTTTAAATCCCACTTATCTCCTTAGTCTTTTTCACTTTAGATAGGAGAATCTTGACTTGTTTTTAAGTTGCAAGGTTTCCTCATTTTTATTTTTTAGATTTCACTTTATTGATATACTACAAATTCATAATACACTATGAAATTTATCAGTTGAATAATTTAATAGTCAGTTTTCCTGGACCATATTACCCTATAGTAATAATTGTTCTTTAGCTTGGGGTATTTGAAAGAAGCTCTGAAACAATAAAGAAAAGCATTGTTAGCACTTATGTGGTCAGTCTTTTATACCTGATAGGATGGATGCAAAAACTACTGAACTAAATATTTTTAAAGACACTTTATTTTATTATAACAGGCCTATTGACCAAATTTTTGGTTGTCAGATATCTTTCACATCTCTTTAGAAATATTTTATCTTCTCTCAGTGATCTGAAAGG
>NW_007744275.1:2144-4764 GCF_000696425.1 Galeopterus variegatus
GTGGTCAGTCTTTTATACCTGATAGGATGGATGCAAAAACTACTGAACTAAATATTTTTAAGACGCTTTATTTTATTATAACAGGCCTATTGACCAAATTTTTGCTTGTCAGATATCTTTCACATCTCTTTAGAAATATTTTATCTTCTCTCAGTGATCTGAAAGGTCTGGGTGGCATCTGTTTTTATCAGCTGTATGTCAGTTCAATAGGTAGTTCAATTATGGTCTTTCAAAGATTAGAGAGAGATGAGCTTTAAAACACTGCCGCAAGCAGGCTTCAGCTCCCCCCATTAAGTAGCAGCCTCTGGTATTTAGCCAAAACAGTGCCTGCCATGTTGTTGGGTAGGCAGTAAATATTTTCAGGATAGTCCATTAATGAATAAAAGGTTGTTATCTTTTTGAAGACTTTGATGATTTATCAGGTGTAGGACCTACAAAATTAAATGATTTAGAAACTTAAGAAATCTGAAATTAATTTTCAAGGCCTATGAATGTTTTGAACAGTAGTTCTGAAAAGGCTGTAAAGAAACAGACTCCACTTACATGTGGGGCAGTTGTACCCACTTCTTTTTTCTCTTGTTTCCTTCTTTCAAGCCTATACTCCAAGCCAGTGATACCCATTGACTTGTTTAGATCTAATTAAGTACATGGACTTAATTGTTTTTCATTTCAAATTGAACAGCATTATACTTGAGAACTGGAGCAACAGGATCTAGTTCTTGTTATGACACTGTGACTATAAATGAGATTGATCTCTCTGAATTTATGTTCTTGGTGTGAAAGGAAAGATTAGAAGAAAAATCTTCCTGTGACTAGATCAACTATAATGGGTCTTTTTTCTGCCCCTCCCCCAAGCAGTTTTTGTTTTTTACCTTTTTTTGGTTAACATTAGATAATAGAAATTTTATAAAGGAAACTTTGGGTCTTTGACAGTCACTTTGAACATCTGTGTGTGACCAGTACTCCCAGTAGGAGCTGGGTAGAGTATAAAAGAATATCATGCAAATGTGAAGTTTAATATTGCATTAATATTTTAATGTACAGTTGAGCATTGCAGAAGATATATTTAAATGTCCAGAATAGGGTGATCAATAGTAACTCTTTCTGAGGCAATAAAATTACAGTTTTAACTTTATTCAGCTTTCAGGTGGGAGATTTGGTACTGATCATCCTAGATGAACGCCACGACAATTATGTATTATTTACTGTTAGTCCTACTTTGTATTTTCTGCATTCAGAGTCTCTGCCTGCCCTGGGTCTCAAACCAGGTGAGGGTGGTAAGTGTCATTCCATGACTAAAATATGAAACCTGGAGTAGATGGAATATACTAAAGATGTTTTTTCCTGTTGTGTAATTATATGAGAATAAGTCACTAAGAAGGAACCTTGCTTAATCTGTTTTTTATAAAATCTTCATTATCCAGATTATTTTAATGGATTTCATCAATAATTCAAAATTAGAATATAGGTTATGCGACGGATCAATTGATCAGAAAATGCAATGGTTCAGACATCTCATATCCTTAGCAATCACAGAATTATATGGTCAGAATTCTTATGTACAACCTAATAAAGCCTAATATATGCTCATTTGTTTATGAAGGCATTACCATTTTTTGGAAAAAAAANTGTTATGACACTGTGACTATAAATGAGATTGATCTCTCTGAATTTATGTTCTTGGTGTGAAAGGAAAGATTAGAAGAAAAATCTTCCTGTGACTAGATCAACTATAATGGGTCTTTTTTCTGCCCCTCCCCCAAGCAGTTTTTGTTTTTTACCTTTTTTTGGTTAACATTAGATAATAGAAATTTTATAAAGGAAACTTTGGGTCTTTGACAGTCACTTTGAACATCTGTGTGTGACCAGTACTCCCAGTAGGAGCTGGGTAGAGTATAAAAGAATATCATGCAAATGTGAAGTTTAATATTGCATTAATATTTTAATGTACAGTTGAGCATTGCAGAAGATATATTTAAATGTCCAGAATAGGGTGATCAATAGTAACTCTTTCTGAGGCAATAAAATTACAGTTTTAACTTTATTCAGCTTTCAGGTGGGAGATTTGGTACTGATCATCCTAGATGAACGCCACGACAATTATGTATTATTTACTGTTAGTCCTACTTTGTATTTTCTGCATTCAGAGTCTCTGCCTGCCCTGGGTCTCAAACCAGGTGAGGGTGGTAAGTGTCATTCCATGACTAAAATATGAAACCTGGAGTAGATGGAATATACTAAAGATGTTTTTTCCTGTTGTGTAATTATATGAGAATAAGTCACTAAGAAGGAACCTTGCTTAATCTGTTTTTTATAAAATCTTCATTATCCAGATTATTTTAATGGATTTCATCAATAATTCAAAATTAGAATATAGGTTATGCGACGGATCAATTGATCAGAAAATGCAATGGTTCAGACATCTCATATCCTTAGCAATCACAGAATTATATGGTCAGAATTCTTATGTACAACCTAATAAAGCCTAATATATGCTCATTTGTTTATGAAGGCATTACCATTTTTTGGAAAAAAAAATAATAGTTTTCTTAAACCATTAAATGTCTTTTCTATTGTAAAATGTCTTTTCTTTATCATCCCGTGTCTTTTCTTTATCATC
>NW_007744275.1:4959-13549 GCF_000696425.1 Galeopterus variegatus
GTGTCTTTTCTTTATCATCCCGTGTCTTTTCTTTATCATCCTGTGTTCCTACTTTGTTTTTCATTATACTGTTCAATACTTTTATTTTATTTTATTTTTTTAAAAAAGCAATATGTCCTGTTAAAATACACTAAGTAACAGTGTCTGTTATTTGATCATTTAAAAACTCAGAAGGAACAGAATAGATATCCTGGTATACTTAGCTTAAGTAGAATTATGCCCGTTTACATCGGTGCTCCTGTTTGGAATGACACGAACAGAGTGAAGTACTTATTCTTTGAAACAGGCCAGTGTCATGTAACTGCTCCATCATGGCTCTTGCTGGTGGGCGATTTCGAATGTCCATAGTGCAAAAGTCATATAACCATGAAACATTAGAAGATAAGCTTGCAACTTAATAATTTTCTTGCCTTGAAAACAATGAACTCGATATTTTGGTTTTATTTATTATGGTGTTCTTTTTAATTTATTTAAAATTTTTTTTCAAAAATGATTTTTAAACTTACAAAAAGTTGCAAAAGTTAATATAGTACAAAGAAAACCCATATAATTTTACACAGATTCACCTGTTATTAACATTTTACCCTATTTGCATTATCTCTATAGATATGGTGTCTAATTATACAAATACCAAAATATATACAAATGTGTGTACTTGTTTTTTCCCCAAAACCTTATGAGAGTAACTAAACATCATAGTCCTTTACCTTTAAATATTTCAGTATTTCAGTGTTTATTTCCTAAGAATAGGAAGAATTCAGTGTTTAAATGTAGGAAACACTGTACTTTTTTTTAGTGCACATTACCATTTCAGAGGCTCTCACGTGTCCTGCTGAAAGAATTGAATATCTCACTTAACTTTGGATATCCTTCCTCCCTTTTTCCCTTTGAGAAATACATAACAGAGCATGCCAATTGGGGTCCTGCTATCCCTGTGTTGTTACCCTGGAGGGGATAGGGAGTGTTTTTGTTGAGTTTGGCATAATTTGAGCATTTAGTTTTAGGTGATTGTTTTCAGACATTATGAAGTGGCTGTGAAGTGCTATTTTACTCTTCAGAGTGTTTTCTTTATCATGTTGTCCAGGGGCTTTTTGTCACATGATAGTAAACTTAAGTTTCATTCTTGATGATGTATTGAAAATATCTTTCATGTATATTTTGCCAAACTACTTTTATGGAATAAAAATCAGTTATGTCTTCTGTTGGGACTCTTAATAGACTTTAGCCTAAACGGAATACAGACAATCCCCAACTTACAAAGGTTTTTTGACATCATTATGGTGTAAAAGCAATACACATTCGTTAGAAACCATAATTCAAGTACCCATACAGTCATTCTGTTTTTCACTTTCAGTACGGTATTCAGTAAATTCCATGGGATATTCAGCACTTCGTTATAAAATAGGCTTTGTGTTAGATGATTTGCCCAACTGTAGGGTCATGTAAGTTTTCTGAGCATGTTCTAGGCAGGCAAGGTTAAGCTGTAATGTTCGGTAGGTTAGGTATATTAAATGCATTTTCAACTTAATATATTTTCAACTTACGATGGATTTATCAGGGACATATCCCCGTTGTAAATTGAGGAGCATCTGTAGTTTATTGGCTGAATACTTTTGCAATCAACCTTATTATGCCAACTTTTCTGATGAAATTAAAAGGATTGAGAGTTTACGTCTTCGCTTGTCATACTTTGGGGGTATGAGGACTAGCCTTCTCACTCTGTCTCCTCCCACATTTTCCATCTCCCCTTCACGCAAGTGCTACCCTTCTAGACTTTCTTTGGTTATTAACCACAGAAATTTATTATTGTTTTATTTATTGAGCACCAGTTGTGTTCACACTGCTGTGCTGGGCACCGTGGCATACAGATGTGAGGAAAGTGCAGT
This sequence comes from Galeopterus variegatus, assembly GCF_000696425.1. Lineage (NCBI taxonomy): Eukaryota > Metazoa > Chordata > Mammalia > Dermoptera > Cynocephalidae > Galeopterus > Galeopterus variegatus. The sequence continues at coordinate 6,846 of NW_007744275.1, forward strand.
TCTTGCTTTTGAGGAATTGTGTTCAATGCACTGCCCCTCAAAAATCAGTTTTTGCTTTGAACCTAGAAAATGTATTTTGTCTGCTTTCAGAAATGGAAAACGTCATCTTTGTTAGCTGTTTCAGCAGATGGCAGTGCTGAGTTAGCCCAAAATTCCTAGATGTATTTGTTTATGATTTATACTTACATTAGTAGTATTTTCTGAACTATGTTAGTTCTGTGATTTGATGTACCATGTACATTTAGTTAATGAGTAATAAAAGCCATATAATACTGGTTGAAAAGTACCATGACTTCAGTTTTGTTATATAAATCGTTAAGCATTTCAGTGATGTCGGCAGTTTGAAGACGTTCTTTCACTCATGAGAACTTAGTCTGTTTTGATTCCGGCAGTTATGTTTTCATATGTAATTATAACTGTACTTTCAGAAAAGAAATTACCAGTTTGATTCATTAGCTTCAGGTGTATCTAGAAGAGGCTGGGTACTTGGAAAAGTAATGGAAAAGGAATACTGTCAAGCCAAAAAGGTAAAAACTGTAACATATGATATAAACCTAGGAATTATAAAGAAGATTCTCCTACTCTTTATATAGAAATCATCACTAGTGCTGTTCTTGGGCTTCTAGCTCACTTGAGTTAGAGCTTGAATTTAATGAGAGTGAGTTTGAACCAGCAATTTTATTAGTATTTGTGTTATTTGTCTTTAGACACTATAGGTAGATGACTAACAATCCATCGACCTATACAGGAAAACTACTGCAAAGTTTCTGCTTTATGACTATTAAGTTACTAGTGTAACTTATGTGCAAAAAAAAGAATCCTGCAGACCTGGTGACAAAAGTGAATTCTGTTTGTAGGTAGAATTGATGTTTTCTTATTTTCATCCTGTACCCCCACTGAAGAAAGATAGTGTAAAGTACTTGGTGGCTTAAAAATGGGCCTGATTGGAATATGAGCGGTATCAGTAGTATAGAATCAGTGAAATCTGCTGAGCATTCTTCCTGACTCATTGTAATTTGGGGCCTCAGTGCTCCAAAACACTAACCAATCTTAAATTGTATAGAATTGAGGTTTCTCTGATACTTAATGAAATGGCTCACTTTGTACTATGTTCTTTCCAGTGGGTGTCAACTTTGTCTTCTATCAATATTAGTAGCTCAGTATATAATATATTCTCAGTTGGTGAGAGGTAGATCTTTGATAAAGGTCCCCACTTCCCCCCAAATACTGTAGCAATGAGTAGTATGACAGTGAGTAGTAGCGTCATTTGCTTTAATCATTTAAGTGATTCCCTTTTTTCTTTCCCTCTTAGGCACAAAACAGATTTAAAGTTCCTTTGGGGACAAAGTTTTACAGAGTGAAAGCCGTGTCATGGAATAAGAAAGTATAACTTATGGAAGTAATTAATAGGTTCTATGACATTTTCCTGATTTGTCCAACAGTGCTCATTCATCACTACCAAAACAGCAGGCCATCTTTTTATACAAAAGTCAATGTGACAATGTACTTCATTGGTGTACATCATTTACTTTTTAACTGGCTACATTTTAGGAATAATAAATTTCATTAGAACCCTTGGCTGAATTAAAATGGTTTTGTTTTGGGACTTTTGTTTTGACCTAAATAACTCTAGAAATGTGGACCAAACTAGTTCATTTTCTCAAAGGGCATACCCTGTACATCGTGGCTCATAATTAGCCATATTAATTGCCTGTTGAATATACAGTAGCTTGAACTTAGATGTTAAATGTTAGTTGTTATTACTAACATTTGTCCTTTCGTGAAATCAGTATCAGAATACTTGCACTCTTTAACACATTCTTTGTAAAATGTATAAATTCTTCAAAACTATTTAAAGAGGAGTGTTATTGCATGCAGATAATCATAATTTTGAGTTTGCCTCAGTAGATTACTAAAGCAAATTGTTTCATTTATTTTTCTAAATGCCCTTTGATGTTTTTTTAAAAAAAGAACTATAATTTAATTGACTGATTTTAAGATCAGCCTAAAGAATCAGCAATCTTCAAAAGCACTTTCTATAGATTGATCATCTGAGTTTTAAAAGCAAGAGTCTGTGTTGTTAACCATTTCAAATGCAGTACTCAGATCTTCCCAACATCTTTATTACTCTGTTTAGAATAATCATATTGATGAAATCGCAATTTATGGTCGAGTTTCAGGAAAAAAGATATTCATTGTACATTAACCATTTAGAGGTCATTTAAGTTACAAAATACTGTATTGTAAAAGACATGTACAATTTTAAAACAATAAAGATTTGAACCTGTAAATGCATGTGTCTTTTAAAGGATACATTTTTAATAAATTTGATTCATTCATACCCTTACTTCCGCACTCCTATCTTTCCTGTGTAGTATGTGTTACTTTCTGTTTGGTTCATTAGGGTTTGCATTATGATGACTCACTGCTCTCTCCTGTGCCGGGTCCTGCACTATGATACACTTCCTTTCTTGTTCAGCCTGTACATTTTTATTTGAAGACTTTGTTTTGTTTTGTTTTTCTTCTTGTGCTGTTATCTTGTAATTATCATAATTTTAATCTTTTCAGATGCTTCTTCATATTCTGTCAACTCACATTTCTCAGAAACCTTCATTTTGGAACCATTAGTTCTGCTTCAAACATCTGGCATACTAGTTCACATTCTAGGACTTTCTTTAATAATTTTGTTAGAAAGCCACTGTTTGATGGCTCTCTTTCCTCTTTCTTGCTGGAGCTTATGATGAAGTCACTTCTTAGGGAAGAATTACAGATTAATTTTTTGAATCTCTACAAATCTGATAGCTCATACTTGATTGACAGTTCAACTAGATATAGTTTTTTTTGTTTTTTTGTTTGTTTTTTTAAAGATGACCAGTAAGGGGATCTTAACCCTTGACTTGGTATTGTCAGCACCACGTTCTCCCAGGTAAGCTAAATGACCATCCCTGTATAGGGATCTGAACCCGTGTCCTTGGTGTTACCAGCACCACACTCTCCCAAGTGAGCCACAGGCCAGCCCTGGATATAGTTTTTTTTGCAGCATTGCTCCCTTGTCTTCAGTCATCCAAGTTGTGGAGAAATCAGACAGACTCCATCTGTGTTCTTTTTTAGATTTTTTCCTACCCCACCTCCATGCTCCCAGAAATTTTTAGGAGCTTCGTTTTAGTTCTGCTATTATAAAATGTCATAATGTCTTAGAATTTCCAACCCCAACCATTCTTGCTACTAGGCAGTCAGTGAACCCTTTCAACCTAGAGATGCATGTCCTGCAGCATTAAGGGAATTTTTAAAAAATTTTTTTTGATTTCTTTCTTCTCAAAGTCTTAGGGGATGTTAAACCTTTTAGATCGCCATTTTCCTTATATTATCTCCTTTTTTCTATCTAATTTAAAGTCTTTTCTGGGAGTTTTCTTAATGTTTCTTTTATTGAGAAACATTGAGAAAACTTTCATGTTGGCAGTTACTTCCAAGAGTGCTGATCACCTTTTCGTGAATCCTGTGGATCCATATGAATTAGTGTTTTCCTAAAGTTCTGTCCCCTCATTGTCTCCCAAGACCTTTTTTTCCCCATTAACTAACTTTGATCTTTGTATTTCCTTTTGGAAGTGTTTCTTAAATGGCTAATGATCCTTTTTTGTCCCCTCCATATTCAAGGGTACGGCATTAAGAAACTGATTGATTGTTAATGGTGTTTTTAATGCCTTCTACCCTGTGTCCAGAAAATAAGAAAGAGTTGATTATCAAATTGTAATTATAAGCCTTAAAGAAATCTTGTAGCTCATCTGGCCTAGTCCTTTTTGTTTGTTTGATTTTTAGTGTTGAGGTGAAATTCACATAGTTAACCATTTGAAAGTGAACAATTCAATATCAGTAACTCATTCTTTCTATGGCTAAATAATCTTCCATATATATATATATTTATATACACACACACACACACACAGCATAATTTGTTTATCCACTTATCTATTGATGGATATTTGGGTGATTTTACCTTTTAGCTATAGTTTCTAGTGCTACTGTGAACATGAATGTATATGTGTTTGTTTTGGTACCTGTTTTTAATTATTTTGGGTATATCATAGGAGGGGAATTGCTGGCACATAAGGTAATTTTATGTCTACATTTCTGAGGAACTGTCAAATTGTCTTCTACAGTGGCTGAACCATTTGCACTCGCACCAGCTATGTATGAGGATTCCAATTTATCCACATCCTCACTAACACTATTTTCTTTTTATTATTATTATCATTATTACTAGTAATAGTGTAGTCATACCAGTGAGTATTTCATTTGCTTGTGGACCATTTGTATGTCTTCACTGGAGAAATGTCTGTTCAAGCTCTATGCCTGGTTTTTAAAATTTTTTTTAAATTGTGAATTGTAAGAGTTCTTTATAGATACTAGACTTCATATATGATTTACAAATATTTTCTTCCATTCTGCAGGTTGTCCTTTTCTTTCTTCATCATCTCCTTTGTTGCACAGAAGTTTTTAATTATGATGAAGTCCAGTTCATCTATTTTTTCTTTTTTGCTTCTCCTTTTGGTGTCATAATTAAGAATCCGTTGCCAAATTCAAGGTCATGAAGATTTACCCATGCGTTTTTCTCTAAGACTTTTATAGTATTCGCTCTTATATTAGGTTGTTGATCCATTTAGAGTTGTTTTGTATATGGTGTGAGTTAGGGGTGTGTGTGTGTGTATGTGTGTGTGTGTCAGTACCACAGTGTTTTGATTACTTTAGCTTTGTAATAAGTTTTGAAATCTGGAAGTATGATTTTGTTCTCCGATTTTGTTCTCTTCCTAGATTGTTTTGGCTATTAGGGGTCCCATCAAATTCCATATGAATTTTGAGATTGGTTTTTGCATTTTGGAAAGGCCATTGGGATGTTGATAGGGATTGCATTGAATCTGTAAATAACTTTGGGGGAATATTGCCATCTTAGTAACATTAGGTCTACCAATCCATGAACACAGGATATTTTTTCATTTATTAACATTTAATTTCTTTTAGCAATGTTTTATAATTTTCAATGTACAAGTCTTTCACCTCCTTGGTCAAATTTATTCGTAGGTATTTTGTTCTTTCAGGTGCTATTATAAATGGAATTGTTTTCTTAATTTCCATATAAAATTATTTGTTGCTGGTGTATAGAAACATAGCTGATTTTTGTGTGGATCTTATACTTGAAACTTTGTAGAATTCATTTTTTAGCTGTATTGTTTACATTTCATTTATTCTGTTTATTTATACTTTATATTTATATTGTTTACAATTCATTTTAGCTGTACTGTGTGTATGTGTGTGTGTGTTATTTGAGATTTTGAGATCATCTGCAAATAGAGATAATTGTTTCCTTTCCAATTTGTATGTCTTTTATTTCATTTTCTTATCTAATTGCTCTGCTAGAACTTCAAATACTGTTGAATAGATGTGGTGAAAATACACATCCTTTTCTCCTTCCTGATCTTACAGAAGAAGCATTCAGTCTCACCATTGAGTGTGATATTAGCTGTGGGTTTTTTTACATATGGCCTTTACCATGTTGAAGAAATTTTCTTCTATTCCTTGTTTATTGTTTTTTACCATGGAAAAATGTTGACTTTACTCAAATGCTCTTCCTGCCTCAATTGAGATGATCACGTAGGTTTTTTCCTTCATTCTATTAATGTAGTGTATTATACGGATTGATTTTCATATGTTGAACTATCATTGTGTCCTGGGAATAGATACCACTTGGTCATGGTATATAATCCTTTTGATATGCTGCTGAATTCAGTTTGCTACTATTTTTTTTTTCAGGACTTTTGCATTGGGTAAGTAAGTGGATGGACCAGTTCTCTGAGGGTCTTAATCTACTATTTTCTGTAACTTCAATACGGGCCTAATCCTTTTAAAGATTAAAAAAAAAAAAAAAACAGACTCAGAGAGTGTAATGATTTGGCCAATGTCTCAGAATTAGGGTCTCAGCTGGGAGTCAAACTGGTCACTCCTGACTTCTAGCATGGTGATCTTCTGATCTGACAGAAAAAAATCTGACTGTATGGCTTAATTTCCTCCAGTGGTTAGAATAGTTTATGTGAATGTCATTTAAGGTAGGGACCCAGGAGAATAAAAAGGGACTAAAAAATATATACATGTGTTGAAAATTAAGACTACAGCATTTTCCCCAAGTTTTTGGTTATTTCCTGCTTATTCAAAGTTGGGGACCTAGAGGCCTTTTTCATTTTGAAATGTTGTACGTATATGTTTAGCAAAGTACACCACCCTTAAAAAGTTCAGGTTTTCTATAAGATGGATTGAAGTTCTTTACATGCCCTTCAAAGCTAAATCATAATTCATACAAACTTCTCTCTGGAATGCTCGAGTATCACGGGAAAACACTCATAAGATTCTTAGGAGCCATCTTGTTTAGCTAAGAGGGTGTCAAAGGACATAACAGTCACAGCTTTGATTTAATCATGACCCTGAAACTGTTTCTCTGAGAATCCTCAGTTTACCAGAGAAACTGGATCCAACACAGCAGCTCCTGAGTCTCACCTATTTTTGCAAATTCTTCTTGCAGACTGAAAAGTTTCTCTATTTCATCTCTCTCTTCCTGTGCTTTATTATACATGGCTGACATAAGCCAATTGACACCTTAAACATTTTCTGGAAACCTCCTTAGCCAGAATCACAAACCTCCTTAGCCAGAATCACAA
>NW_007744275.1:13559-14769 GCF_000696425.1 Galeopterus variegatus
CTGACATAAGCCAATTGACACCTTAAACATTTTCTGGAAACCTCCTTAGCCAGAATCACAAGTTTGTCGGTTTTGCCAGTTGTTTTGCTACTACAAGACCTAAGTCCCCATCTTCCCAACTTCCAGTTGCCGTTTATTTTTCCAGCCTCTTCTAACAGTTTGTTCATTATTCTTCCAGGCTTAGGCAATGCCATGTGTTCTAAGTTTGTGTTCAAGGCAGCATCTCATTGTTGGCACCAACTTCTGTGTATAGGTATATACTGTGTAACTGATCATCCCCACATTTAAATAGTTTAAAATATGACAACTGCTTGTGTGCTCATGTGATCGCAGTCATCTGTCAACTTGCCTGGGGCTGGATGGTCCATGATGCCCTCACTCATATGTCTGGAGATTAGTTAGAGCTGTGTTTGGATGACTTTGTTCTTTGTGTAGCCTCTGTGAAGATGCCCTGGGTTTCTTAAACAGTGGCAGCAGTGTTCCAAAAAGAGTGACAGCAAACATCAGAAGCTTGGAGGCCCTGTCACTTGTACCACATTCTCTTTGTCAATGTAAGTCACAGACCCAACCCAGGTTCAAAGTGGGGGAGTAGCTGCAAAAAGATTGTGATCTACTTTAAACCACCTCATTTCTTTTTAAAGTCAGGTCTAAAATAGCCATTGCCCTTTAAGATTTAGATATAGATTTGTAGATATTCTTGGAGATTAAAAAAAAGGGTGGCCAGCCCGTGGCTCATTCGGGAGAGTGTGGTACTGATAACACCAAGGCCATGGGTTCAGATCCTATATAGGGATGGCCGGTTCGCTCACTGGTGAGTGTGGTGCTGACAACACCAAGTCAAGGGTTAAGACCCCCTTACTGGTCATCTTTAAAAAAAAAAAAAAAGGAAGCATATGGTTTAACGATGCCTAAAGGCTACCAAACTTGGTAATGTTTACTTTAAAATCTAATTTTCATAAATTTACCTATTTTACTTATACTTACTAGATAACTGGGAAGCAGTTCAAACTGTTATTAATGTCTACTAATTGATAGCTCTTATGTTAGTCGTACTCTGAGGACATAAACAAGCTGTCTTTGGCCAATTTTTAAAAATACTTCGTATAATTCATAATCTTTATAGGTAAGATGGAAATTCTTTCAAACAATTCTTAACATAGTGGTAATGAGACTGAACAGTGAGCTGTAAGCTATTTGGTTTACATACTTC
>NW_007744275.1:15769-16112 GCF_000696425.1 Galeopterus variegatus
ATTTCTGGATTCTCTATTCTATTCCATTGATCAGTGTGTCTGTTTTTATGCCAGTACCATACTGTTTTGGTTATTATAGCTTTGTTGTATAGTTTAAAGAGAAAAAAGCTAAGTAGGCATTTCTCTAAGGAAGATATACAAATGGCCAACAGACATACGAAAGAATGCTCAACATCACTCAGCATTCGGGAAATGCAAATCGAAAGCACACTGAGATACCATCTCACCCCAGTTAGGATGGCTAAAATACAAAAGACTCTGAACGATAAATGCTGGCAAGGTTGCAGAGAAAAAGAAACTCTCATACATTGTTGGTGGGACTGCAAAATGGTGCAGCCTCTAT
>NW_007744275.1:16589-16997 GCF_000696425.1 Galeopterus variegatus
GGCGGGAGCGCCGCTGCACTCCCAAGAGGCGCACTGTAGCAGTGCGCCACCGGGCCGGCCCTAAAGTACAGTCCTTTCTGTCCAACTCAAGTGATGTACATTCCTGCCATGCTGCAGCATATTGAGTGAGACTGTTGAGCGACTGCTACATTTGCTTTCGGTCTTTGGAGATGTAGTGCTAGAGCTCTCCTTTGGGTCAGCATTGAATTCACATTCTAAACTCACTGCCACCTCCCAGGAGAGCAGATCTGGAACACAGGTCATCTGCTATTCATCCCTACTGATTCCAACTTGCAATGGCCATTGGAAGTGATCCAGAAAGGAGTCTTAGAAGGTCCAAGTTAGTCTTCAGATTAAGTGTCAGTAAAGCATTGGCTTGTTCCTCCTGCATCGCTGAAGAGGGCTGCA
>NW_007744276.1:0-496 GCF_000696425.1 Galeopterus variegatus
CCATCACCGCCACCTATGTCGCCTCCTTCCAAGGAGCCAGGCCTACCAGGGAACATGAAACTTATCAAAAGCTCCTCCCCACGGGGACCCGAGTCCCAGACCAGCCCACGGTCGCCGTCGTCCAAGCAGACAGTTCGACCAGGTAGGTTGAACCCCATCAAAAGCCCCCTACCCCGAGGACCCGAGACACAGGCCCGCCCACCGCCGCCGCCGCCTCCCAAGCAGCCAGGGCGACCATGCAGCCTGAAACCCAATAAAAGCTCCTCCCATTCCCCTCCCTACGGAAACCAATATCCGGTCCCCCAAACCGCCACCCCTGTCCAATCTGCGAGGCCGATCAGGGAGCCTGAACCCCAACAAAAGCCCTCCCCCCCCCGGGGAACCAATATCCGTTCCCCAAAAAGAAACCCCTGTACAATCTGCGTGGCCGACCACGGAGCCTGAACTCCAACAAACGACCCCCTCCCGGGGAAGCAAGATCTGTTTCCCAAAACCG
>NW_007744276.1:2520-3161 GCF_000696425.1 Galeopterus variegatus
GTGCTGTTAACCTCAAAAGTTAAGAAAAATCTCTTTCATATCTGTATTCCTATGGTATTTACGACATCTGCAAACATATGCTTGTCCCCTTGGCAAATTTTTATGAAGCTCACATATGAATATTTGAATCTTACTTTTCTATCTAGCATCTCTTCAAAAAAAATTTTAAAAAAAGATAAACAGAAATAACGACATCAGTAAAGAAATCACACACTCCATTATCAAATATCCTTTTAAAGACAAGTCATAACTGCATTTACTTAAAAGTTTTATATTTGGCACCTAGAATAAATGATGTCATATTCAATCTATTCCTTTTACNCAAAAGTTAAGAAAAATCTCTTTCATATCTGTATTCCTATGGTATTTAAGACATCTGCAAACATATGCTTGTCCCCTTGGCAAATTTTTATGAAGCTCACATATGAATAATTGAATCTTACTTTTCTATCTAGCATCTCTTCAAAAATTTTTTTAAAAAAGATAAACAGAAATAACGACATCAATAAAGAAATCATACACTCCATTATCAAATATCCTTTTCAAGACAAGTCATGGGCCGGCCCATGGCTCACTCGGTAGAGTGTGGTGCTGATAACACCAAGGCTACGGGTTCGGATCCCTATATAGGGATGGCCGGT
>NW_007744276.1:5060-7160 GCF_000696425.1 Galeopterus variegatus
GCTATTATCAAAAAGACAGGGAATAACAAATGCTGGAGAGTATGTGGAGAAAAGGGAACCCGCCTACACGATTGATGGGACTGTAAATTAGTGTAGGCATCATGGACAATATATGGAGACATTTAAAGTTATGAAATTATAGTCTATGAAATTACTACTATCAAAAGTTATTTCTTCAATCTTCTTTTGGAAAATTCCTAGCATTTCTAAGTATGTTTCCGAACAACTCTTAAATTTAGAGAATATATAACTTCCCCATGGCTGCTGTAACAAATTACCAAAAACTTGGTGGCTTGAAGCAAAGAAATGTATCCTTTCACAGTTCTGGAGGCTGGAAGTAGGAAATGAGGTTGTCGCCAGGAGCTTGGGGAAAAAATTGTTCCATGCCTCTCTCCTAACGTCAGGTAGCTAAACAGCAAATGTTGACATTCTTTGGCTTGTGACCATTGCACTCCGATCTCTACTACAGTCTCCACATTTTCTAATCTTCTCTCTCTGCTTTGTCAAGAGCCATCTTACTATAGAGAACGGCAGGGGAGCCTGAGGGGTGACACCCCTTGTTCAGCTAGGCTGCAAGGGGATCCCACGTGTGTGGCAAAGCTCCACAGAATTTCCTGTCTGTTTGCCTTTTGTTACTTGACAAAATTTTCCAAACTTAAAAAGCCCTACCTTTTGGCTTGGAATGGCTTTGGGGAATTCCAAGTACCCTGGAGTTTCTCAAGGGACCTGTTACATATATATCAGAATTAATTGTTTTCTTTAAAAGGCATTGTCAGTACTAAAAGTGTTTTTGATGCATGTTCCCAGTATGGGTTGGATCAATTTCATTTTGTTATTGATCTTTCCTCTTGCACACACACACATGTATCTGCACAAAAGGCAAGGTATATAAATATAAATATATAAAATAATGCCCATCACACCCCGGGGACTCGAGAACAAGGCAGGCCCACCGCAGCCGCAGAATCCATCGCCGCCACCGCTGTCGCGTACTTCCAAGTAGCCAGGCCTACCAGGGAACATGAAACCTATCAAAAGCTCCCCCCAACGGGGACCCGAGTCCCAGACCCGCCCAAGGTCGCCATCGCCCAAGCAGCCAGTTCGACCAGGTAGGTTGAACCCCATCAAAAGCCCCCTACCCCGAGAACCCGAGACACAGGCCCGCCCACCGCCGCCGCTGCCGCCCAAGCAGCCAGGGCGACCATGGAGACTGAAACCCAATAAAAGCTCCTCCCCCCCCAAACCAATATCCGTTCCCCAAATCCGACACCCCTGTACAATCTGCGAGGCCGACCAGGGAGCCTGAACTCCAACAAAAGCCCCCCCTCCCGGGGAAGCAAGATCCGTTTCCCAAAACCGCCGCCCCGGTCCAATCTGCCAGGCCTACCAGGTCGCCTGAAGCCCCAAAAAAGCTCTCCCCCCCATGGGACCCGAGACCCGTGCCCGCCCACCGCCGTCGCTGCCGCCGCAGTCATGGTCCAAGCAGCCAGGCCGATCAGGGAGTCTGAACCCCAACAAATGTCCCCGCTCCCCAGGGACCCGAGCCTCGGGACTGCCCACCACCGCCGCCGCCGACCAAGCAGCCAGACCGACCAGGGAGCCTGTACCCCAACAAAAGCTCCCCCTTCCCCGGCATCCGAGAGCCCGACCAGCCCATCGCCGCCGCAACCCAAGCAGACAGGCTGATCAGGGAGACTGAACCCCAACAAACACCCCCCTCACATGGGTCCCGAGACACTGGCGCACACCGCCCACCGCACACCGCCCACCGTCTCCGCCGTCTAAGCAGCCAGGCCTACCAGGGTGCCGGAACCCCAACAAAAGCTCCCCCCCCTTGGGGCCCCAGTCCCGGCCCGCCCACTGCCGCCACCGCCGCCACCGCGGCCGCTGCTGTCCAAGAAGCCAAGTCTACCAGGGAGACTGAACCACAACAAAAGCCCCATCCCGGGGACCTGAGACACGGGCCCACCCCACGCCGCCCTCGCGGCCCAAGCAGCCAGTTCTACCACGGAGCCTGAAAGACAACAAAAGCCCCCCCACCCCCAACGGGGGACTAGAGACACGGGCCGCCCACCGCCCACCAGAAACCGCCACCCGCAA
>NW_007744276.1:7995-9952 GCF_000696425.1 Galeopterus variegatus
AATCCAACAAAAGCCCACCCCCCAGGGGAACGGAGACCTGGGAACCCCCTCCGCCGCCGCCACTTTCCAAGCAGCCAGGCCTACCAGGGAGCTTGAACCCCAACAAAAGCCCCCGCCCCAGGGAGCCCAAGACCCGTCTCGCCCACCGCCAACGCCGCCGCCGCCGTCCATGCACGCAGGCCGACCAGGGAGCCCGAAACCCAACAAAAGCTCCCACGCCAAGGGGACACGCGAACCGGGCCCACGCTCCGCCGCCACTCCCGCCCTCCAAGTAGCAAGGCCGAACAGGGAGCCTGAACCCCTAAAAAAGACCCGCCCCCTGGGGCCCCTGACCCCGGCCGGCCCACCACCGCCGCCGCCGCCATCCAAGCAGCCAGGACGACCATGGAGCCTGAAACTCTATAAAAGCTCCTCCCCCCACCCAAACCAATATCCGTTCCCCAAAACCGCCACCCCTGTCCAATCTGCGAGGCCGATCATGGAGCCTGAACCCCAACAAAAGCCCCCACCCCCCGGGGAACCAAGATGCGTTCCCCAAAACTGCCGTCCCTGTCCAATCTGCCAGGCCGGTCAGGGAGCCTGAACCCTAACAAAAGTCCCCCACGCCCTGGGGACCCGAGACTCTGGACCGCCCACCGCCGCCGCCTCCGCCCAAGCAGCCAGACCGACCAGGGAGCCTGAACGCCAACAAAAGCTCCTCCTTCCCCGGCATCCGAGAGCCCGACCGGCCCACCGCCGCCGCCACACAAGCAGACAGGCCGATCAGGGAGACTGAACCCCAACAAACACCCCCCTTAAAGGGGTCCCGAGAAACTGGCGCAAACTGCCCACCGCACACCTTCTCCGCCATCTAAGCAGCCAGGCCTACCAGGGTGCCGGAACCCCAACAAAAGCTCCGCCCCCTGGGGGGCACAGAACCGGGCCCGCCCACTGCCACCACCGCCGCCGCGGCTGTCCAAGAAGCCAAGTCTACCAGGGAGACTGAACCCCAACAAAAGCCCCAACGGGGACACGAGACCCGGGCCCGCCCTCTGCCCCCACCGCCGCCACCGCCGTCCATGCAAGCAGGCCGACCAGGGAGCCATCAACCCAACAAAAGCCCCAAAGGGGACACGAGACACGGGCAAGCACACCGCAACCGCCGCCACCGCCCTCCAAGCAGCCAGGCCAACCAGGGAGCCTTCACCGAAATAAATGCCCCGCCCCCGAGACCGGAGACAGGGGCACGCCCACCACCGCCGTCATCTTCGTCCAAGAAGCGAGGCTGACCAGGGATCCTTCACACACAAAAAATTCTCCACCCCATGGGGACCCGAGACTGTGACCCGTCCACCGCCGCTGCCGGCGCCACTGTCTACGCAGCCAGGCCCACCAAGGAGACTGAACCCCAACAAAAGCCAACCCCTCCCCGGTGACCCGAGACACCGGCCCCCCACGCCCACCGAACACCGCCCTCCGTTGCCGCCACCACTGTCGAAGCAGCCAGGCCGACCAGCGAGTCTGAAACACAACAGAAGCCCCCCCTCCCGCGGGACCTGAGACCCGTGCTCGCCCACTACTGCCGACGCCGCCCTCGTAGTCCAAGCAGCCAGGCCGATCAGGGTGCCTGAAGCCCAACAAAATTCCCCCACGTCCCGGGGACCCGAGACCCGGGCAGGCCCACTGCAGCCGCAGAATCCATCGCCGCCACCTCTGTCGCGCCCTTCCAAGTAGCCAGGCCTACCAGGGAACATGAAACCTATCACAAGCTCCCACCCACGGGGACCCGAGTCCAAGACACGGCCACGGTCGCTGTCGTCCAAGCAGCCAGTTCGACCAGGTAGCTTAAACCCCATCAAAAGCCCCCTACCGCGAGGACCCGAGACACAGGCTCGCCCACCGCCGCCGCCGCCGCCCACGAAGCCAGGCCGACCATGGAGCCTGAAACCCAATAAAAGCTCCTCCCAACCCCCCCCCC
>NW_007744276.1:11092-11482 GCF_000696425.1 Galeopterus variegatus
CCGCCCATCGCCGCCGCCGCGGACATCCAAGCCGCAAGGACGATCAGGGAGAATGAACCCCAACAAAAGCCAACCCCCCCCACCCGGGAAGCAAGATCCGTTCCCCATAACCGCCGCCCCTGTCCAATCTGCCAGGCTGAACTGGGAGCCTGAACCGCAACAAATGTCCCACCCCCAGTACCGGAGACCTGGGCAGACCCACCGCCGCCACCGCCGACTCCGTCCTAGTCCAAGCAGGCAGGCAGACGAGGAAGCCTGAACCCCAACAAACACCACCTCCCCGATGACCCGAGACCCGAGCCCGTCTACCGCCGCCTCTGTCGTTGTCCAAACAGCCAGGCAGAGCAGGGAGCCTGAACCAAAACAAAAGCCAACCCCTCCCCGTTGATC
>NW_007744276.1:15502-16995 GCF_000696425.1 Galeopterus variegatus
CTCCGTCGTAGTCTAAGGAGCCAGGCCGACCAGGTCGCCTGAAGCCCCAAAAAAGCTCCCCACTCATGGGACCCGAGACTGGGACCGCCCACCGCCGCCGCCGCCGGCGCAGCTGCGGTCCAAGCAGACAGGACAACCAGGGAGGCTTCACGGAAATAAATGCGCCCCGCCCCCGAGAACGGAGATCTGGGCACGCCCACCACCCCGACTTCGTCGTCCAAGAAGCAAGGCTGACCATGGATCCTTCACCCCCCAAAAATTCCCCACCCCATGGGGACCGGAGACTAGGACCCGCCCACCGACGCTGCCGCCGCCCCTGCACAAACGGCCAGGCCCACCAGGGAACCTGAAACCCAACAACCACCCCCTCTATGGGANCCTTCCCGGGGACTAGAGACACGGGACAGCCCAGCGTCCACCAGACACCGCCCACCGCCGCCACCAACAAACAGCGAGGCCGATCAGGGAGCCTGAAACCTAAAAAAAGGCGCCCCCCGGGATCTGAGACACGGGACGCCCACCGTCCACCCCACACCGCCCACCGCCGCCACCAACAAACAGCGAGGCCGATCAGGGAGACTGAACCCCAAGAAAAGCCCCACCCCGGGTACCCGAGACACGGGACAGCCCACCGGCGCCACCGCCGCCTCCCCAGCAGCTAGTTCTACTGAGGAGCCTGAATCACAACAAAAGCCCTCCCCCCACCCGGGACTACAGACACCGGCCGCCCACCTTCCACCCGACACCGCCCACTGCCACAGTTGTCCAAGCATGCAGGCCAACCAGGGAGCCTTCACCGAAACCAAAGCCCCGCCCCCAGGACCGGAGACCAGGGCACGCCCACCGCCGCCTTCATCGTCGTCCAAGAACTGAGGCTGACCAGGGATCCTTCACCCAAAAATAATTCCCCACCCCACGGGGACCCGAGACTACGACCACCCCACAGCCGCTGCCGCCGCCACTGTCTAAGCAGCCAGGCCGACCATGGATCCTGAACCCCTACAAGAGAACCGCCACCTGGGACCCCTGACTCGGGCCGCCCATCACCGCCGCCGCCGCTATCCAAGCAGCCAGGATGATCAGGGAGGCTGAACCCCAATAAAATCCACCCTCTCCCCCCCCCCGGGGGACCATGATCCATTCCCCAAAACTGTCGCCTCTGTCAAATATTCCAGGCCGATCAGGGAGCCTGAAGCCCAACAAAAGCTCCCCCCTACCCAGGGGACCGGAGACCCGTGCCCGCCAACCGCCGTCATCGCCCCCGCTTCATGGTCCAAGCAGCCAGGCCGACCAGGGCGCCTGAACCCCAACAAAAGCCCTCCACCACGAGGACCCGATACACGGGCTCGCCTACCACCGCCGATGCTTCCCAAGCAGCCAAGCTGACCATTTAGCCTGAACACGAATAAAAGCCCCCCTGCCCGTGGACCCGAGACACGGGCCGTCCATCGCCCACCGCACAACGCACAAAGCCCACCGCCGCCGCTGTCCAA
>NW_007744277.1:0-235 GCF_000696425.1 Galeopterus variegatus
TCATCACTGTTGTGCAAATGTATGTATCACATGGGGGCTGGCCTCCTGGACCCCTCCCACTGTTTCCAGATAGCCACTTCCTGAGCCTGTCCAGGACTGGGTGTTGCAGTTGTGTTTTAATGCTGATCATAAACACTGGCTGCACCATCAGTGCTGGAAGAGAATGCCCATGTCCAAGATGCCTCCTGACACTGAAGGTCTATCTAATCTCTTGGGACTTCCACTCAGTGTTTTC
>NW_007744277.1:1721-2193 GCF_000696425.1 Galeopterus variegatus
AATAGAGCTGCAGAGAACGTGGGAGTGCAGGTAACCCCTCGATATGATTTCCATTTCTTTGCATATATACCCAGTAGTGGGGTTGCTGGATTATATGGTAGTGCTATCTGTATTTGAGAAGGCTTCTTTGCTGTTTTCCATACCGGCTGTGCTAATTTACAGTCCCACCAACACTGTAGAAGAGTTCTCCTTTCCCCACATCCTCAGTAGCATTTGTTATTAATGGTCTTTTTAATAATGGACAGTCTAACTGGAGTGAGNGGTAACCCTTCGATATGATTTCCATTTCTTTGCATATATACCCAGTAGTGGGATTGCTGGAATATATGGAAGTGCTATCTGTTTTTGAGAAGGCTTCTTTGCTGTTTTCCATACTGGCTGTGCTAATTTACAGTCTCACCAACACTGTAGAGAGTTCTCCTTTCCCCATATCCTCAGTAGCATTTGTTATTAATGGTCTTTTTAATAATGG
>NW_007744277.1:4023-4731 GCF_000696425.1 Galeopterus variegatus
AAAAATAACTTTTTGTTTCATTGATCCTTTGTATCATTTTTCGGGGCTCCATTTCACTTAATTCTGCTCTGATGCTAATTATTTCTTTCTCTCTAGTAATTTTATGTTTGTATTGTTGTTGTTTCTCTGGTCCTTTGAGGTGTAGATTTAGGTGATTGCTGGGTACTTTTTCCATTCTTTTGATGTAAGCGTGTATTGCAATACACTGCCTTCTCAGCATTGCTTTTGCAGTATCCCACAGGTTTTGATATGATGCATCTTTTCTCATTAGTTTCAAGAACATTTTTAATTTCCTTTTTAATTTCTTCTTGGACCCATAGGTCATTCAGGAATCTGTTGTTTAGTTTTCATGCACTGGAGTATTTTCCAGAAATTTGCTTGTAATTGATTTCCAGTTTTAGTCAATTGTGGTCAGAAAAGATACCAGGAAGGATGTCAGTTTTTAAAAATTTGCCGAAACCTGTTTTGTGACCTAACATGTGGTGTATCCTGG
The DNA here is from genome assembly GCF_000696425.1 of Galeopterus variegatus. Lineage (NCBI taxonomy): Eukaryota > Metazoa > Chordata > Mammalia > Dermoptera > Cynocephalidae > Galeopterus > Galeopterus variegatus. The sequence continues at coordinate 4,517 of NW_007744277.1, forward strand.
AGAAAGTTCCTTGTGCTGATGAGAAAAAATGTGTATTCTCTAGTCATTGGATGAAATGTTCTGTATATGTCTGCCGGGTCCAATTGTTCTAAGGTTAAGTTTAAGTCCCATGTTTCTTTGTTGATTTGTGGCATAGAAGATCTTTCCAATGCTGAGAGAGGGGTGTTCAGTTTACCCAATATTATTGTGTTAGGGTCTATCTTTTTTGAGGTCTA
>NW_007744277.1:5345-6879 GCF_000696425.1 Galeopterus variegatus
TTGGTTGTATAATCAGTATAATCAGTCAATCTGTGTCTTCCTAATGGGGAATTTAGTGCATTTGAATTTTTGGTTATTGGTAAATATTGCTTTTTGCCTGTCATTATATTGCTTTTTTTTTTAGATGTTTTATATATCATTTGTTCCTTTCTTCCCCTTTTATTTTTCACCTTCAATGTTAATTAGATTTTTAGGGCCAGCCCGGTGGTGCACTGCTACAGTGCACCACTTGGGAGCGCGGCGGTGCTCCCGCCGAGGGTTTGGATCCCCCATACGGACTGGTTCTCGCTCACTGGCTGAGCGAGGGGCGGGCGCAGCACCGAGGGTTGCGATCCCGTTGCCGGTCCCGGTCCGGTACGGGCACGACACTGAGGCTTGTGGTCCGTTGCCGGACACGAAAAAAGACAAAAAAAGGGAAAAAAAATGTTAATTAGATTTTTAAGGTAACACGATTTAACTTCTTTCTCTTTCTTATTAGCATTTTGGTTTTAATGGTGGGTTTGGCTCTTTCTTGTAAATCCATGAGAGTGCTTATCATTTTTCAGTTTCTGAATGCAGGACTCCTTTGAGAATTTCTTGCAGGGCTGGTCATGTAGTAGTGAACTCCCTTAATTTTTGTCTATCTGGGAAATACACTATATCTCCCTCATTTCTGAAGGATAAAATTGTTGGGTATAGAATTGTTGCCTGGAAGTTTTTTCCTTTTAGTATTTTTTAGTATATCGTGTCATTTTCTTCTGGCATGTAAAGTTTCAGTTGAGAAGTCTACTGTTAGTCTGATGGGGACTCCCTTATAGGTGACTTGACACTTTTCTCCTGTTGCTTTTAGAATTCTGTTTGTTTATAATTTGCCAGTTTGACTATAATGTGGCTTAGAGAAGATCTTTTTGGATTGCATCTGTTTGGGGTTCTTCAGGCTTCCTAGATCTGAAAGTCTGCATCTCTCTCTATGCCTAGGAAGTTTCTGTCATTACTTTCTTAGATAGGTTTACAATGAGTTTTACTTTCTCCTCCCCTTCTGGAATACCCATGATTTGGGTGTTTGTGCACTTGAGGTTTTCTATTAGCTCTCTTAAATTTTCTTTATTTTAATTTTTCCCCTTTTTTTGTCTGCCTGGATTATTTCAAAAAGACCATCTTCTGGGTCTGAAATTCTTTCTTCTGCTTGCTCTTGCCTGCAACTCAAGCTTCCTGTTCTGTTTTTTATTTCACTGAATGAATCCTTCCTTTCTAGTTTCGTTACGTTCTTTTCAAAAGTATTAGTCTCTTTGTAAATTTCCTCNTCATCTGATAGGACGCTTGTTTCTTCTATTACTCTGGAGTGGGCTATGAGGGAAGAGACTTTCTCCTCTGTACGCTGTGGTGGTGACTCTTCTTGTATCAATGCAGTTGAGTGCATGTTTGGCTGCCTTGGCTCTTCCTGGGTCAAAGTGCATGCCCCTCTGGTGGGCAGTGGTGGGCCTGCAGCTGCAGAGGAGTTTGGCTTGCAGGATCCTGCACTCACTTGGGTTCTGGCTCTGTTGGTATGTGTAGG
>NW_007744277.1:8537-9992 GCF_000696425.1 Galeopterus variegatus
GCTTGGCAGCCAGGCACATCACTGCACAGCTGGGAGGTGACCCATGATGCAGCTGAGAGCACTCCCCATCTCCCCTCATGACATGAAATTTACTTGAAAATGTTTATGCATATTGAGGGGAGCAAAAGCAAAACATTTTCTTTTGCTACTGGGACCTTGATTTTCATACCAGGAAAAATCTTGACAGTGAAGAAACAGTTGAGATTGGAAACTACATTGTGCATGTGCCTTACTGAGGTCCAAAAATAGAGCAGAATTTACTCATACACTTTCTCCTCTGTGTCTCTTCAGAGACCTAGCTTGCAGGTTCACAGAAGAGAACCAGTCCTTACAGCTGTAGCTGAAGGTGAGGATTCAGGACACAGTGTGAGTGAAAGAGGGTCTGGAGCCCGACTTCCCTAGATCAGTCACCAGTACTGAGAAGGGGTGTGTCTCACCTATTCCTTTGCCTGTGAGGAGCCATCCAGTGTGTGCAGTCACTGGACATGGGTAGCTGTGGGGTTGGTTGGAGCTGTGCAGACTTGATCTCTTGCCCTGTATTTTTCATCTCTGTCCTGCTGCAACTTCCATGTGGGTTACTGGGAAGATTCTACCCAGAGGAGCAAATTATTAGCATAGTTCCTTTGCTGGAAGCCAGATTATCTCCTCCTGGTTTCTGTGAGGCCCTCTAGTGCCACCCAGTGTCCAGTGATGCTGTATTGCCACAGCCATTCTTGTAGTGAGACAAGACACGTAGTTTCATGCTTTGGGGTAATTAGCCCGCTAGGTTGTGATGCTGCTCCCTGTGCCCAAGGGCCTGCTTCGTTTTATAGTCGGCTGGACCCCAAACAACTTATTTCCATTGTAAACTAATGGCCAGGCTTGGCAGTAGCATTTTCATCTGTGGCAGCAGCCTGGCCATGGGCATCTGTTCCTACTGCTGCTAAGGTTTAAGCCCGATCCCTAATGCAACACCTTTCCTCCCCACAAGCAGGCCCATGGGTGCAGATGCTGAAAGAGGCTGTGCGGACAGAATGGCTTCTCTCCTGTCCAGTGGACAAATGGGAGGGGACTGGGTGACACACCTCTGATCATGATGCAGTTAGTGCTGCCGTTGACCAACAGAGAGCTCAGCAGCTCGCAGGGGCGTCTCAGCCCTGAGAGGTGGTGCTGCTATTTTTCTAGAATAGGTTTTTTTCTGGTTGGTCACAGAGTTACTCCTTGCCATCCTGTAAATTTATACATGACATATTTCACTAAAAAGTGAACTTGCAAGTTTACATTTTAGCTGTGCTCAAAAATGAGTTTCTCTTTCACTGCCATTCCAGCAGAGCTGACCCAAGTCCAGCACCACTGATGCGGTTGCCACTCACAGTGGGACAGAAGTGTATGCAGGTCCCTGGGGCAGCTGCTGTGTAGAACTTTTGGCATGTTTTGAACATTTTCCCTCAAAGTAGAACAGAGGGTTAATATGTG
>NW_007744277.1:10945-13479 GCF_000696425.1 Galeopterus variegatus
CCATTTCCTGCCCCCACACTTCTTCCCCCGTGGAAAGGGGACTCTGCCAATTTCATCTAATGTAAACTCCAGGAGCCAGTCAAGTTAGATGCTGCAAACCTTGCCAGCTAAATCTGAGTTGTTAACAAATAAACTTCCAAATACTAACGTACAGTGATCCCTTAGGTATACGAACTTGATCTGATAAAATAATACACGTAAAACTGTTAAAACAAGGCGTGTGGACAGTAAAAGGTAGTCTTTGTCATTGTTCCTAGTGGGTCCCTATTTTGGATTTTGTTGGACACTGTCATTGCTGTGTAGTGCACTTCATTTGAAGACCCAGAGGTCCCAGAGGCATGAAGCATTTAGAGGTGTGGCTGTTGTAGCATGTGAGCTGCAGTCCCCAGGGGACACAGTGGTCTGTGGAGAGCCTCTACCACTGAGGCTTAGAAGTGCTGCCAAGTATTGGGTGCTGTGGGCAGACCCCCTGTGGAAAGGGACAGGCAGGGCATTATGAGGTTGGAAGGGGTCTATGAGAGGAAAATATGGGATTTGCCTTTTGTGTGAATTACCATTAAAAGGATGGTTAGGACAAAAAATACGAAAGCAGTTGGAATTAAAGTTAACTATAATGCCTGTTAACACTGCCTGACTGTCCTAAGCTTTGGATCCATGTGGTACTGTTGCAAATTTGTAAAATTAAAGAATTTTATTTGTCCTGTAAAGTGGGGAAACTGCAGCTCCTAGGTTTTAGTGAATTGACTGAAAACTTACAGGATCACTGGAATATGAGTCGAATTCTCCCACTAAGATGTTTGGGAATTTGGAGGGTTGCTGCTGAGTGGATAATTTGAGAAGAGCGTGTACCTTGACCACTTCCCTGGGAAACCCTCATCCCATGCAGCCCAAAGCCACCTGCAGCTCTGACTTGTTCCCCTGAAATTTCATGCCTTGTCCCACTGGCTGGATTGCTGCTGTGTTATACAGCTGCCCAAACAAGCACCGTCCACTGACATGCCGTCTGCACCAGAGCTCCTGGCTAGCTGAGGGGTTGCAGTGCTGATCTTTGAGTTCTGGTGGGCTATATAGGATTATAATGCAGTGCGTTCTTTCCTGGCATGTAAAAGTTTTTGTGAAAGTTGGGGGCTTTTGAGGTTTTTTTTGAGCTTTTGACTATAATCCTTGCTTTAATTAAAAGCACTAATTTACTGTTTACCACATTAATTGAATAATGACTAGAGGGCTGTAAAGGGGGACATTTATACAGCAACATTATTATATTGTTGGTTGCCAACTCTTAGTATGGAAACATGATTGACTTTCCCCATCTTGCAAATTCCTCTCACCTTTCCATATTTCATTAATGGCATCACCTCCAAGTGACTTGTCTAGTAGGACAATGTGGCATGTGAAACCTCCCCACCCCCATGCTCAGATGTGGTGGCCACAGAGGTCCACTCAGGGGGTTGAATGTGCATGTATGGAGCACTCGTCTGTGTACCCTTCCTGAGAAGACTTTTGAAACTCAAGTTTACAGAAAAATTGCACTTGAATTCTTAAGTGCTATCCTAAACCTACGTAGGGTATTTTTGTTTGTTTTTTTGGTAAAATGAAGTTTGTCCTTCAGTTTTAAAGGTCAACTGAGGATTAAATTGAGTCTTTGATTATGGAGTTTGTTGGTCGAAGTAAAAGCTTTAATATAATAATATAATAAAGCATTTTTCTATCTGAAATAAGCCATAGTCACCATCATGAATACTGCTGACAGCCTTTAATTATGCTTCTTTTCTGAATTTTAAGATTTTTAAAAATACTTTTTTCTAGATGTATTCTATTCAGTAATGCCTGGTAAGCTCCTGCTAGTTAAGGGTAGGCGTGCTTTGAAGCCTGTTCTCCTGTGTCACCCACACACCTGCGCTCTCTCTTGCAGCCAGGAAGGCAGACGGAAGAGCAGAGGATACGGCAGCGGTGGCCTCGGCCTCAAAGAGAAAAGCCCGCCCGGGCTGCTTGGTGGACAAACGACCATCGACAAGACATCTCACTCCAGAGAAGTCTCCTCCTTTTGCTAATGTGGCAGCAGCCAAACCGGCCATTAAAAAGGCACCCTCTAGCTTCAAGGGCACCATCTCCCAAAAGCCATGGCTTTCAGCCACGCCCTCAGGTGGCGCATCCGCTGTCAGGCACAGGGCTGCTTCCAGACAGTTCCCTGGATCTGCTGCTTTGGTTGGAGCCATCGGGAAGCCGGTAGCAACTTCTCTTCCTGTGGCCTCTCCAGTCCCAGGACATGTTGGGACCTGGAGCCCTGCCCAGTCACAGCTGGGTTCACAAATTCGGCAGAATATAAGACGCTCTTTGAAAGGGATTTTGTGGAAAAGGTGGGCTGTTGTCCTTGGTTTTTATCTGTGGAAGCTCTTCCATGTATAGCATGATCATTTTGAGATTGCTCCACTGTTTGAAAAATGTAACGTATCCAAATGCAAGGGGTTTATGCAGTTTCTTTTTCATTCCATTCAGAGTCAGTGACAGTGATGACTCAATCATGACAGAGAAAG
>NW_007744277.1:14711-15428 GCF_000696425.1 Galeopterus variegatus
ACATGCCCGTCCCTTCATTGGCTCTAAAGTAAAGTACAGATTCTTTAATCTAGAATATGGGAGTGTCTATATTCTGGCTTCAGACAGCCTATTCTGCCTTATTTTCTTCTCTCTCATCACTTGAGTGAGCCTGACAGTTTTGGCTACTTCACAGTAATAATAAGGAGCAGCCCCTCCAGTTCTCACCATTTGGACGGGTGCTGCAGGGCAGCTCAGTCCTCATAGCAGGCGTGGGGTGGTGGGTGTTCTCCTGTGATGAAAATGGAAATGAAGTGTGAAAAGGGTGAGCTGCACACCTGCTACAGTCTCTTGCCTCCTGTCTCCAGGGCTCCCAGTCTTCTGGTCCNAAATTTCATGCCTTGTCCCACTGCCTGGATTGCTGCTGTGTTACACAGCTGCCCAAACAAGAACCGTCCACTGACATGCCGTCTGCACCAGAGCTGCTGGCTAGCTGAGGGCTTGCTGTGCTGATCTTTGAGTTCTGGTGGGCTATATAGGATTATAATGCAGTGCGTTCTTTCCTGGCATGTAAAAGTTTTTGTGCAAGTTGGGGGCTTTTGACTTTTTTTTGAGCTTTTGACTATAATCCCTGTTTTAATTAAAAGCACTAATTTACTGTTTACCACATTAATTGAATAATGACTAGAGGGCTGTAAAGGGGGACATTTATACAGCAACATTATTATATTGTTGGTTGCCAACTCTTAGTATGGAAAC
>NW_007744277.1:16370-16995 GCF_000696425.1 Galeopterus variegatus
ACCCGCACACCTGCGCTCTCTCTTGCAGCCAGGGACGCAGACGGAAGAACAGAGGAGATGGCAGTGGTGGCCTCGGCCTCAAAGAGAAGAGCCAGCCCGGGCTGCTTGGTGGACAAACGACCATCGCCAAGACATCTCGCTCCACAGAAGTCTCCTCCTTTTGGTAATGTGGCAGCAGCCAAACCGGCCATTAAAAAGGCACCCTCTGGCTTCAAGGGCACCATCCCTCAAAGGCCGTGCCTTTCGGCGACCCCCTCAGGTGGCGCTTCCACTGTCAGTCACAGGGCTGCTTCCAGACAGTTCCCTGGATCTGCTGCTTTGGCTGGAGCCATTGGGAAGCCGGTAACAACTTCTCTTCCTGTGGCCTCTCCAGTCCCAGGACACCTCGGGACCTGGAGCACTGCCCAGTCACAGCCCAGTTCACAAATTCGGCAGAATATAAGACGCTCCTTGAAAGAGGTTTTGTGGAAAAGGTGGGCTGTTGTCCTTGGCTTTTATCTGTGGAAGCTCTTCCATGTATAGCGTGATCACGTTGAGATTGCCGCACTGTTTGAAAAATGTAACGTATCCAAATGCAAGGGGTTTATGCAGTTTCTTTTTCATTCCTTCAGAGTCAGTGACAGTG
>NW_007744278.1:0-483 GCF_000696425.1 Galeopterus variegatus
AAAAAAAGACTGGATGTATTCCTCTCTTTTTTCCTTTCACAAAGTTACCATTTAAATCTAGCTTTGTTTGTGATATAATAATGGAGAGCTTGTGCACAGAATGAGACAAAACTAACAGGAAGAGTTTTCTTATGAATAGGGAAAATGAATGTTTTTTTAATTTAAAGGAAACTATTTAAAACCCAATTTTTGGAAAATATAATAAAGTCAAATATAAATATTGTGAACAGATGTTTCTTAAGAAACTTCTGAAATGAATAGTCACCATCTGGAACCATTTACAATGAGAAGTAGGTAAGCATGCACCTGTTCCTTTCTTTAAAAAGATGTAATCTCTGTACCAAATTATAAACAGTGTGGCAGTTTCCATAAAAACGTAAGATTCAATTTGCCACAGTGTTTAGAAAAATATTGATAAGGATGTAGATGGTTTAGAAAAGTGTGCTTCTAAAAGCCTTGGTCTGTTGTCAGATTTCTTTTCTT
>NW_007744278.1:2408-16994 GCF_000696425.1 Galeopterus variegatus
GAGGGTTGCGATCCGTTGCCAGACACGGAAAAAGACAAAAGACAAAAAAAAAAAAAAAATAGATTCTGTTCAGACATGTCATAACAAGTTAGTACAAGTTTATTTTGGTGCAAAAAAAAATTTGCAATCCATGAATAATTTTTTCATAATATGCATTTTTCATGAACTTCTTGAAGACCTCTTATATAGAGAAAAGAATAGGTCCTTGGAAACATCGTTTGAGATGCTGGATACAGCCTTGCCTGAAGTTAACATTGCCTCTGGAGTTTTCACTGATGTGAATTAGTGTTATTTAAGAAATCCCGGTTATTATTTAAGTCAAATTGAGTTGTTTTCTTCACTTACAACTGAAAGATCATTAACTGATGCAACCTTTACCTCTTATTTCCTTGCTTTGCTTTAAGCACTCTAGTTCAGGCCCTCTTTCCTCTTGCCTGGACTATTGCATTCTCTTAACTACATGTCATTCTTCAAGTCAGTACCTCCTGATCTGTACTTTGTTACTGGTTAAGATGTCTTAAGCACAGCTGTAATAATACACTTTTGCTCAAAAACCTTCAGTGGTTCTCCAGTGCTGACTGCATTAAAAACAAAATCTGTTTTTGACATTCCAGGCCCACCTCAGTNTCTCCAGTGCTGACTGCATTAAAAACAAAATCTGTTTTTGACATTCCAGGCCCACCTCAGTGTGTTCTAGTCATTCCCCTTAAGATTTCCCATGACCTCCATCCCATGTTGGTGAGTACAGAAGGTATTTTTCACTCCTTTTCTTTTTTGACAGCTCAGTTATGTTTCACCTTGTTGACTGCACTCTCCTAAGACATTCTCTTCCTTGGTTTCTGTGATACGACACACAGATCCTTCTCCTCTGCCTGACTATTAAATATTGAGGCTTTTCAGGGCTGTAATCTAAGGTTGTTGCTCTTCTCAGGTCACACACATTTGTTGGGCTGCTCATCTACTCCCATGATGTACAGTCCTTCTGAATGCTACTAAATCCAAGCCTCCAGCTGAGATTTCTCCTCTAAGTTTCAGACCATGACGTCCACTTGCCCATTGGACATCTTCGTCTCAGACATGTCTCCTTATCTGCAAACCAGCCCTTACTCCAAGTTTCCCTGTCCCCATAGTTTCCGCCATCTACGTGGGTGCTCCAGACAAAACTTTGGAAGTTCTGCTTAGCTCTTCATTTTCCTAATCCTCTGGGTTTGGTTTCTAATCAAACACCAAATACTGTCTAGTCTCCTTGTTAAACATCACTTGACTTTGTCACTTCTCTCTATTCCCTACTGTCACCTTCTAGAAAGCCAAAATCCCCTGTCCCCTGGGCTCTTCAATAGTCTCCTTACTGGTTCTCCAGCTTCCACTCTGGCCTTCTTTCTTTCCTCTCTCCATCTGAGTATTGTCTTTTAAAAATACAAAATCTGATCATGTCACTCTCCTGCATACAACCTCTCAATGACTTCCTGATTCCCTTAGAATCAAGTCCAAAATCTTACCTGTGAGACCCCGACACCACCCACAATTTTGGGACCATTCTCCCTTACTCTGCTCACCAGGCTTTTATTTGTTCTTAGGCTACACTCAGGCTGTTTTCTGTACCAATGATGATATTCTCTACCTCCTTTCTGCTGCCCAAACCCAAGGGTCCCAGCTCAAGTTATCTCCCACGAGGTGGTCAGCAGACCTCCCCCGACCTGAGCCACACTGTATTTCCCCTTTTCTAATGCCCATCACAATTGTGCCAATTTGTTCCACATTGATCTACTCTTGGACCTTAAGCTCCATGAGGGTGGGGTTGCTGCCTCATGGAGCAGCAACAAAACACCTTTTTGGGGGGTGCTTAACTAAAAATACAGGTCAGGATTTAGATTCCCATACCAGCTGGCTGCCAAAAATAAAAATGATAAATAAATAAATAAAATAAACACAAGTCATTTCTTTCTCTTTTGTAAAATGTCATGTTTACATAAACACGAAGAATTGGAAATAAATTTAAATGGAAGGTAAATGTTTTGCACAAAACAAATTTCTTAAAATATATTCCTAGCTCGTAAAATGAAGAAGTGTTTATAAGTGTTCTTTTTAAAAGATTATTTAAAACCCATTATTTAAATAAGTTTCTTACAAGGCAGTAAATTTGGGAAAGCTAAGAAGTAAAAACTCTCAAACCTTCTCAAACATATTTCTATTTTTGTACCTATTTGTTACAGCAGACGGAATTGCTAACAAAAAAAGATAGGTGATATAAATAGAGGAAGATGCAAACTACAGTGTTACAAATTAAAAATTTAAATTATAAACGTTGAATTAATTTATATTACATGTGGTTTCTTTTGATAAGATCCTTTTAAATGTAGTCTAAATTTTAGTTTAATGCACTTAAAAATAAAATGTATGCCATTTATCAAAAGAAAATTGGGTTGATTGTTAGTTCAGTCTTTGTATTTGTGGTCAACGAGTCAGAACTTTCTAGAACCTAAGCTTTTCTCAAGTGGTAAACAAAGATTCTTGAAAACCTTTATTAACTCTTTCTAGCCACATGAGCATTGTTGAAAAGCTACAGTTCAAAAGCAGTGCTGATGGAGATGATGGGAGGGCCCAGAACCGGAACGGATTTCATTCTCCCACTTACTCAGTAAACACTTACTCAATCAGTTATGAGAGCTTTAGGACATATGTCAAATACAGACAATTAGTTTTTGAAAAATGTGCACAAAGCTGCATTTAATACCAAAAATACATGAAATATAATTTTAGGTATTTTGTAATCTTAATGATAATAATTGATACTATTCATAGCATTATGCTAAAATGCCCTGCATAAACTATCTCTTTTAATCCTCATGACAGTCCTTTGTGATAGGTACTATTGTTCTCTATTCTCTTTATACAGTGGAGGCAACTGAGGCTCAGAGAGGTTAAGTAACTTGTCCAGAGTCGCCATGTTTTCCGAAGCCAGTAGATTTAGCCAAAATGATGTATTACCACTTGTCAGATTATGAATGTAAATGTTCCTGTCCTGGTAAGGTGTGAAAATGATAATATCAATTTCTAAGTATGCAATAAAAAGCTTAATTTGATACCATATTTAATTTTTCTAATTTCCCATAAGAAATATTTTTTCTTACAAAAAAAGAATTTAAGCAATCAAAAAAACATTTCTTTCTTCCTTCTCTTATCTCAGAACAATTGGTGGCTATCAGTATGAATGTGATTTCCAAATACTTGTTTTAAAATAATTTAAATCCTACTTGTGTGGATAAGCCCTGCCCATCTCCCTATCAGGATAAGGTAGGACATCCTGGAAGGCAAGATATCAGTGTGACGGGAAGAACCCAGCAAGGATCTGCCCTGAGGAAGACACTCAAAGTATGAGGAAATTTCCCAGAAAATAAATGAATGAATGAATGCAGCTTAAGCAGAGGACCGGGAAACCTAGAGTTTAACTCACTGCAACAGTTGATAAGTACCTCTCGTGTGTTGGGCACTGTGCCCCCTTGTTTTACCTGGTTTTCCATCTTCTTGCTGTCCCCTTTCTCTCAAGGCTCCTGTGCTGGTTGGAGTCTGGGATTGTACAGAAATGCACGTGAATCTCACTTGTTTTCCTACCTGTACCCAAAGGCACATCACTGGGCTCCTATTGGCAGTGAAGAGAGAAGTAGACAGGCCAGTCCTAAGCCCGACTCAATAGCAGGGCCACTAAATGGGTCTACACTACTCTACCCCAACATCCACCCCTTGACCCAGGCCTGCTGTCATCTCGAATAATGCCTCAGGACAGAAGTGGATGGGGTGAGAGAGGGAAGAGGTATTCACAGGCTACAGAGGCCCAGAGAGAAAATTCTTAAGCAGTAGATAGAAATAGTGAGTGCTTAGAAATTTACAACCTACTTTTACAGCTACCAGCTCAAGCAAGTTATTATTATTGCATTTACAGAGGAGGAAAGTGAGATTCAGAGAGTTTGTGACATCCACAGTCACAGTATTGCAGAACCCTAATGCGTGTGACTTTCACCCAACACCCTTTCTACTGCAGTGCTGTTGGGTGAAGGCATGTACAGAGGCCGCAATCCAGGACTCGCTGCCTGCTGCCAGTCCCAGGGTTAGGCAGCTCCAAGCCAGCACTGTGAGAGTTGTGACAAGCATGGGGCATTGCCCTCTGACTTTTGGGAGAATAAAGTCGCACTTCCTCTGGGACTCAGTCCGACAATTACAATTATTTGCATCTTTCAATTTCTTCTTTCCACTTAACAGGCTTAAGTTTTCTTCATCTTGGAAAAAAACCAATCAAAAGCCTTTTTTTTTTTTTTTGCTACACTTTGAAGCTACACTTTGAGGAAACCACCTTATTTTTTGGCTCTTCATTGCTCAACCTCTTAAGAGTGGTCTACACCAGCTGCCACTGTTAGGGTGAACAATAACCTTGGTTTACACTGGACAGAAGGGTTTCCTGGGAGGTGGGACTTTCAATGTTAAAACAAGGACAGTTCTAGGCACACCAGGACAGTTGGTGACCATAGCATCCTACTCCTCCTCTCCTCACTGTGCATATATGTTCAGATTTAACCTTAGGAATCTGCCTTTTTTTTTCTTTTTTTCTTTACCTTCAGTAGCCCCACAAGTTTATGATCTTCTTTCTCCTAACAGTTCCTTCTCCGTATTCTTCACTGGTTCCTTCTGCTACCAAATTCTGATGTCAGACCACATGAGGTCAGGAAAGTCTGGGTTCAGGTTTTAGTCCTTTATTTGTGGGCTCTGTGAACATGACAATATTTTGGGGGGGGTGGCTGGCTGGCCTGTACCAGGATCTGAACCCTTGACCTTGGTGTTATGACACCGCACTCTCACAACAAATGAGCTAAGATGACAAGTTATTTAATCCCCCTGAATCTTAGCTTTCTAGTCTGTAATACAGAGTTAACAACACCTACTTACAGTGTACCATATAAATTTGGAAAGAAATATTTAAAACACTTAAGGTAGTTGTTGGCAGAAAGTAAAACCCTAATAAAAGGAAGTTATTGTTATTTCTTCATCATCTTTTAGAGCTTCAACTTTCATTTCTATGCATTGAATAAACTGCAGCTTCAAGCACTCTTTATAATTTCGTGACGATATTTCCTATTGCTATGTTTATCAGGCTGTCTTCCAATTCTATCAGTTAAAAATATTGAAGACCAAAGCCATTATCTTTCCTTCAAACCAAGTTTAAGAAACAGTGTCTCTTTCTGTTACCAGGATTCCTGGGGACCCAGGTTCCATCACTCCTGGCTGGCATTGACTTCCCTTCCTCTCTCCCCATCCACATCTAATCAGTTCCAAATGTGATTAATTCTACCAGAAGTAGCACATTTCTCAAGTGTCCCTCCTCTCCTTTTGATTCCTAGTGTCACTGCTGGGTCCCTTACCTCCCATCTTAGTATCTCATAAGTTCATACCTGGACTATTTCAGTCTCCTCTCAACCGAATCCTCAGCCCATCAGATCTTTTGTGCCTCCTCTTGTCTGATTAATTTCCTAATGCGAAATTCTAACAGACCTTCAGAATCAAATAAGGTACAAACTCATTAGTCCGACTTTCAAGGCTAAAGTTTCAAGCCTTTCCAAAATGGCTTCAAAAACTGATTAGCCTGTATCATTTGATTGCTTAATTAATAATTTTTGATTATTAAGATTCATGCAAAGCCCCTGAGAAATACTGCCATTGTTTCCTTAACATACTCTAATTAGGAATTTTGTCCCCACCTTCCAAAAACATTTCTCTTCTCAAGGTCACCTATGAATCCACACTACCAAATCCCATGGTCACTTTTCTGTGTATTCGTGTTATCTTACCTCTTGGTTCTAGGGCCTTGCCCTCTTTTACAACGTCCTCTTCTCCTCTGCCACAAGAAATGGAGTCAAGGCTGAGTCCAAGATCTTTGGCCTGAGCAACCAGAAAAATGGCGGTCTGAAGGAACGAGCTGGATAGATAGAAATGTTGGCTAGAGACCGAGATGCTTTACTGAGACTATGGAAGGGAGACATGACAGATCTAGAGATGGCCATGGCAGTAGTCTGAGGAAAGGTAGAGACAAAATCATTAGAGGTGAGGAGATTAAGAAAATGACATGCCAGGATATTGGGAAGAATATCGTAGATACTAAAATCCATAAGTATTATGACAGTGCCACATAAAACCCTCAGTATGTGTATAGTCAATTAAATTGGGGCAGAAAGATTTCGTAGAGATACCCTAGAGGAATATTGAGACTACAGTGTTACTCTTAGAATACATTTCCATGTTTCATAGTCTAGACCAGATGTCAACAAACTTTTGCTGTGAAGGGTCAGGTAGTAAATATTTGGGCCTTGTGGTTCATACAGTCTCTTTTGCAACTGCTCAACTCTGCCGTTGTAGCATGAAAATAGCCATAGACAATACGTAAATGAATAAGCATGGCTGTGTTCCAATAAAACTTTATTTACAAAAACAACTGGCAGGCTGGATTTGGTCCACAGCCATAATTAGCTGATCCCTGGTCTAGATCAGCATTGCCCAAAAGAAATATGTAATGTAAGCCACAAATGGGAGCCACATATTTAATTTAAAAATTTCTGGTAGCTACACTAAAAATGTAAAAAATTGTCTAAGTTAATTTTAAAAATAAATTTTATTTAACCCAGTACATCAAAAATACTATTATTTCTGTATTTAATGAACATAAAAAAGTACTGAATTATTTTACATTTCTTTTTTCAAACTAATTCTATAATGCTCATGTATTTACACCACATCTCAATTTACACTGGCCATGTTTCAAGTGCTCCATAGCCACATGTGGCAAGTGGCTACTGTACTGAACAGCACAGGTGTGGATGTTTTTCTAAATTACTTAGGATCTCAAGCTGGATGAAAAATAAGGAGAATGCACTAAATTTGTATTGAACCATTTGCTTTTAGTCTCTAAAGTCTGTTCTTTTTTGGTAGTAAGACATTATTTGTTTTGGGCAAGGTCGAGTTGGTTTTAGGGGGGCTATCAGTCAGGGCAGGCTATGTTATACTATGGTAACAAGCAGCCCCAGTGGCTTAATGTAACTAAGCACAACTACTTTGCACTTAAACAAAATGTCCAGTGTGGGTTTGTCATCTCAGGCTGAAGCATCTTGACACATGCTTCAACAGCTCACAGGTAGGAAAGGGACTATGGTCTTAAATTCAACTGTTTGGAAGTGTAACATGTCACCTTTGCTCACATTTTATTGGACAAAGTCACATAGCCACTCCTAACTTCAAGGATGGCAGGAAAGTGCGATCTTACCTGGTGCTTAGAAGAACTGGAACATGTGTGAATAGCCCTAACATCTATTGCAAGCTGGCACCCCACAGACTTCTCCTAATATCAAGAATTGAAAAGATAAATCATCACGTAATAGATACCTTCTCTATGCCAGGCATAGCTGCTTCGCAATTTATGACTTTGGTTGTGAAGCAGGGGGTTGTTTGACTAAATAACATATCATTGGCTTGAAGAAAATGTGGAAATTTTGGGCCAGCCCGTGGCTCACTCGGGAGAGTGCGGTGCTGATAACACCAAGGCCACAGGTTCGGATCCCATATAGGGATGGCCAGTTCGCTCACTGGCCAAGCGTGGTGCTGACAACACCAAGTCAAGGGTTAAGATCCCCTTACCGGTCATCTTTAAAAACAAAAAAAAGAAAGAAAGAAAATGTGGAAATTTTGTGCCATATTGCTGGAGTTGTGCTCCACTCGAATAGAGCACTCAGATCTCGTTCGCTTTGAAATTCCAGCACTGGGGACAACAAGATGGCAATGGAGTCCAAAGGAGAAGGCAGTTTAATTCTCCCTTCCATACCCAATATGTAAAGCATACACATCAGAAAATTAGGGTCTATGTTGAACAGGAATCTCAGATCCTTCTGCCCCTTCCTGTGCAGGTTGTGAGTTAGGTAACTGAAAGAAGATTCTGGCAGCTTTATGAAGGGTAGACATACTTTATTCTCCAGATGTGAGCCTCACAGACATGCTTTATTCTCAGACATGAACTCTACTCTACTCCACTGACCCTCCATGCTCTGCTGCCTTCCATGCTCTGCCGACCAGCAGTTCAGAGCAATTACTTTTATATTCTCTATACACAATGATGGCCACAAGCCGAATGCATAACATAACTACAACAGACATGCTGAATCTTGCCGATTTGTAACAGATGTGAGGTGAGTGAGCCTGACTAAGCTGTTCTTTGTTTTACACTGGTTTTACTTTCCTTACAGTCAAGAACTTCTCAATAAATAATACTGGGACAATTGGTTATCCAAACAGTGGGGGTAGAGAGTAGATTCCTATATCACATCATATTCAAATATCAGTTCTGGGTAAATTAAAGACAAAAGCAAAACTCTAAAGTGTTTAGAAGAAAATATATGGGTCCAAGGTTGGGAAGGATTTATTGACACACAAAATGCAGCTCTGCTCTCTCTGCTCCACTATTTTCTCAGTGCGATACTCTGCTGTCACTGTCACCACCACCAAGGCTCTTACCAGATGTGTTCCCTGGACTTTGGGCTTCCCGGCCTCAGAAACTCTGGCTAGTATGGGGATCCAAACCCTTGACCTTGGTGTTATAACACCACACTCTAACCAACTGAGATAACTGGCAGCCCCTCAATCACATTTTAATGTTGCCTCTGACATTTGCTGTGTGGTGGTGACAAAAGAAACCAAAAGTCACCTCATGAATTTTATCTAACTTAAAATGACTTCCTGTTTGCTTTCTATTACTATATTTTCAATTGAAAAAAACTGTAAAAAACAAGACACAAATGCACAAACCATTAATTAATTAATTAAACAAAAATTGTTGATTATTAAATGCCAGGCAATGACCCAGGAATTGGGAACAAACAGAAGATAAAATAGATACCATCCTTGATCCCAAGCAACTTATAGTCTAGTATAGCACCAACAAAATGAAAACACAGACCACAGACTGGGAGAAGATATTTGCAACAAACATATGCAAAAAGGATCAGTATCTGGAAAATATATAAACATTCCTTAATCAGTAAGAAAAAGATGGACAATCCAATAGAAAAATAAGCAATCAATATAGAAAAAGAAATCTGTCAAGGGTTCAGATCCCCAAACCATCCAGCTGCCACATACACACACAAAAAACCTACAAACAAAAAAACCAAATATTCAATAAACAGGAAGAGATATTCAGCATCATCTACAATGAAGGAAATGCAAATTACACAATCATATCATTTAATGCATAGAAGATTAGCAAAAATCACATAAATGGCAATATCATGTGTTAGCCAACTTATGAACCAGTAGGACAACTTACAAAAGGCTGGGGAGAATATAACCAAATAACTACTTTTGAGAGAAATTGGACAATTTATATTAAAGCTAAAAATATTCCTACCCTACCACTCAATAATTCTATTTCTTGGTATACACCCCAGCAAAATTCTTACATGTATTCTCAAGGGGACAAGCAATGTTTTTGCAGTGTTTAGTGTGTATAGTTTGTGATCATGAAGAAATGAGAACAATCTAAATAACCACCAGTAGGAAATTAGATAAATAAATATATTGTAATATGTCCAGGTTACAGAATACCATTCAGCAGTGAAAATGGATGACTTTTAGCTGCCTGTATCAAAATGAATAAATTTCAAAAACACAATTATAAGTAAAAAAAAAAAAAAACAAGGCTGAAAACAAAAGCAAACACCATGATACTATGGTTTAAAGTTTTAAGACCTGCAAAATAATACTATGTATTGTTTATAAATATAAACCCAGATTATAAAAGGATAAAAACATACAAGTGGACGAAAATACTAAGTTAGAGGTAGTTGCTATCTCGGGGAGGTAGGGGTCAGGGGAGACAAAGGGAATGGAAAAGGAAAAGGATCTGCAATTAATTTTTATTATTTTGAAACAATCAGGAAGTTATGGGAAAAACTGTAATTACAAAACATGTTTTACTTAAAACATTTAAGAGTAAGTGGTTGATGACCTGATGCCCCAGCAGCCTCAAATACTTCAGTTTATATTTATCTATAAACTAGAATATTTTCCTATACAGCCACAATACAATCGTCACAATGTTAAAATTGATAATGCTACTATCTCATCTTCGAACCTCATTCAAGTTTTGCCACTTATGTAAAAAGTATTCACTTCAGAATCAAGCATTGCATTTAGTTGTCATGCCACTTAATCTACTCCATTATGGAACAGTTCCTCAGTCTTTTGTTAGACTTTTATGATTCTGCTGCTTTTGAAAATTGCAGGTCAGTTATCTTGTAGAATGTCCTTTAATTTAGATTTTCCTGATGCTTCCTCATGATTAGATTCATGTTGTGCGTCTTTGGCAGAAATATCACACAAGTGATGCTTTGTTCTTCTCACTGTATAATTTCAGATGGTACACAATTACAGTTTGTCCCATTGCGGATGATGTTTATTTCATCACGTGATTACTGTGGTATCTGCCAGTCTGCTCCACTGTAAAGGTATTCTCTTCTCCTTTCTGACTGTATAAATAACCCATTCCTCTTCTAACTCTCAATTTATTCATTTTTAAGAGTACTCTTTTTTTTTTTTTTGGCAGCTGGCCAGTAACAGGGACTGAACCCTAGACCTTGATGTTATCAACACCATGCTCTAACCAACTGAGCTAACCGGCCAGCCCTATTCATTTTTAAATGTACATCTGCACAGTCATGATTCCTATTGTATTAAATAGGTTGTAATTTGTTACTATTGTTTTTTAATTTAATGTTCAAATAATGCCAGCATTGGCTGGTAGAAGCCCATTCAAGCTCTCTTCTATGTCCTTTGACAAAGCCTCATCACTGCTTGAGCACTTTCTCGATTTCTGGGAGAAGATATTTCAAGATCTTCTTGTACTTTCTAACTCTAAATCAGCCAGTCTCCAAGGAGCCCTCATTCCTTCTAGTGGAGAACAGTATTTAGAAATCATGATATGAGCATTAGATGTGCTCATTGCTACTGGGGTTTCACTGCTCCCAGCAGACAGAGCTAAGGAATATAAGCATATACACATCTTTATATCTTTTTGTTGTTGTTGTTGATCTATATATATAGAAAACTGTAAGTTTGCACCAACATCTAATTCTAGTCCAATACTACCGAATTTATTCTAGTTTTCTTCTTTTGCGTAGAAGTCTGGATCCCATTATCTTTATTATACTTATTATTATTATTATTATTATTGATCAATTCCCTGGAATATAGCTAATCTCCCACCCCTTTATTCCATGTGGAAGCCCTTCTCTCCTGTTTG
Source organism: Galeopterus variegatus (assembly GCF_000696425.1). Taxonomy (NCBI): domain Eukaryota; kingdom Metazoa; phylum Chordata; class Mammalia; order Dermoptera; family Cynocephalidae; genus Galeopterus; species Galeopterus variegatus. Next base: position 13,738 of record NW_007744278.1, read on the forward strand.
GGCTATGATGCCCCATATCAAAGGCTGCTCCTTTGTGTGGACACCCTCCTCACCTCTACCGGGTTCTGACACTCCAGACTCCTTCACCTGGGTGTCCCATTTATCTGCCCTGCTCAGGCTCTGCTTTCAGCAGCTTCCTTTCTTACCAGTCATGGAGGTTTACCATGCTCTATCCACCTATTGAATAAAAATCAGTCTGGCTGGTTAGCTCAGTTGGTTAGAGCGTGGTCTGATAACACCAAGGTCCAGGGTTCAATACTGATACAGGCCAGCAACACCAGCAAAAATAAAAGAAAACCACTGTTTTGGACTAAGCTCCTGCACTAGACCCCAAGAGACCAGACTGAAATCGAAATGGAATCACCCATACTAAAGTTCCAAGTCATCAAACTAAAACTAAGTTGTTATTTGACCCTCTGAGAAATCAGGAGAAAGAGATAACAGCTAATTTCCCAAACAGCCCTGTTTCAATCTTCGATGAGCATAATAATGAAGTTCCCTTTGTTTTAATCCTTACAACAAAAAGTAGCCTGTAATAACCTGATATCAACCAATTAGTTATCTTCCTATTGTTCCCTTCCCCTGTCCCCTGCCAGGTTACTCGGAAAAGTAACTTTTAAGTGACTGATCTGCCTTTTGTTTTTTGTGTCTACTCTCTTCACACTCTTCTGTCTGTAAAACCAACTCCCTCTACTCACCTCGTTGGAACATTTATTCTATTTTACAGAATAAATTGTTGCCCAATTCCAGAATCATAACAAAGCCAGTTAAGATCTTTAAACTAAATTTTCTGTAATTTTATCTTTTGTCACACTTAAAAGGAAAGAGAATGGGAAGGGAGAGGGGAGAGAAGAAAGAGGAGAGAAAAGGAAGACGTGTATTGTTTCATTTCTTTAAAAAAAGCAAAGGCAGGGCCGAGCCCGTGGCGCACTCAGGAGAGTGCAGCGCTGGGAGCACAGTAGCGCTCCTGCCGTGGGTTCGGATCCTATATAGGGAAGACCTGTGCTCTCACAGCACTCACTGGCTGAGTGAGGTGCGGCCAGTCTCAAAAAGGACAAAAAAAAAGCAAAGGCAAATATGATGAAATGTTAAGATGTGATATGGCTTGCGTAATGGGTGTATAAGTGTTTTTTAAAAATAGTATCCTCTTTGCTTTTCAAACTATGTGAAGTTTTTTTCTTTTTTAATTTCCAATCCATCCCGGACTGATCTCTTCGTAAATATACTAAAAATGATTAACTAAAAAAAAAAACAAAAAACTCAAAGACATGTCAAATATAGGCTCCTTAATTTTTATTATTAGATTCAACAGACATGAGGTCACTCTGAAATTGCACGCGTTTCCTTGTTGACCAACGGTCGTGGAGACCAGCCGCTGTTCATGACCCACAGTTCGAGTAGCACTGTAGTCCAGACTTGTTCATGCTTGACATATGATATTAAAACATGAGATTAAAAAGAACAAACAAAAAACAAGAGCCCGGCTTCTACTTTGAAAAGTCACAGCTGTGTTCTTGAATCTGTGGGTGCCTAGAGGAGGCCTCCAGATTACCTTCTGCAGGCACTCATTCCACTGTCAAAACCTCTGGCCAAAATCATGATGTTTGGGGACTGGTAAGGCTGCTCTGACCTTGACTTCCTGGAATCTAAGGGATGGAAGGAGGAAAGGAGAGCAAGAGAGCAGACAGGGAAAATGAAAGGGACAGAGCCCATTAGAAGCCTCCTTAGAAAACACAAAAATTTCTGAGTGAGAAGGAAGTGGGTGGGCACTTGTAAAGTGGTTATGTTAGAAAAATTGCATCTATGTTTCTGGATCTTTCCCAGACAAGGCAGCTTCCTTTCCAGTCCATGAGCCTGAGTTCCCAGCCCCCGAGTCTGAGTAACTTGGATGAGTGTTGGCTGCTACTCTGGAAATCACGCCTTTGGCTCCTGGTTTTGCAGACACAGCGACTATACTGACTACATGAGAGCCTTGTCTTCTGTCATCTGTGGGGAGATTTTACAGTCCCTGTTGTTCTGAGACCCTGAAGACAAAATTGCTGTGGAAGAAGAGAGATATGGAACAGATGTGATAATCTGAAAAATAAAACAAAGCAAAACGAAAAATCAAGGGTGATCCACAGTTTTCTCTACTGGCCAATATTGGTAGGCATCAAACCAGTCTTCTACTGAGTTTGACTTCTTTTTGGCACAGGGCAGTCTGAGTTGGTAGTGAGTCCCCTCAGTACAGAAAGAAAGGGACTCTCTTGGGTGTTTATTTTGAAGGCGTATGTTTTTAAAGCAGCCATTTTGATTTGTAAAATGTGTCACATTAATGCTCTCTCCCCTAGGGCCTCAAAGACCATTTCTTTAAGTGTGAATTTCCCAGCAAAATATTTACCAGGTTTTTTTTAAAGTACAGTTAACTTAGAATTTTCCAGAATAGTTGCAAGTGAGGTTCTGTTGTTTTTTTAAATGAACTCTTTAGTGCAGCCATGTGGAAAATATTATTCTTCATATTTCCTCTACTAGAAGACTTTAGATTGTGTTTTCCTTCACCCCAATGGTGTTTTTATCCATGGCTGACAAACCACCTTCCCAGGTGGCCCCGAGAATTCTTTAGAGGCCAGGGTAAGGCCTGGACACCACTCACAGGTGGTCTGAGAACAGGGTATTCAAAAGCCAACTCTTAGCATTCTGGGTCTGGAATCACATCTCAGTCCATTCTTCAGAGCAGGGCTGCTTCCCAATGTATGAACTGGGATTTTGGCTGCGTGTGCTCATTAAGAAAACCCATGTCACTTGTCACAAGTGTAAAAAGAGTATCTGAAATGTTCCTGGAATACTTTCAGCTGGTTCATGTCCATGCCTAGGTCCTTCCTACAATTTTGCCTGTGCCTCCCCTCCCAAGATGTCCAGCAGAGTTAGTTTCGAGGCAGAACGATGATTGCTACATTTCAGCCGACAGACTGGCTGTGCACAGGCCACGCGTGAAGTCATTGACATGGATGACAACCTGACATTATAAAGTTCTTTAGGATGGTGTGAGGAGGGCTCCTGGGCTGGATTTCTGCTACTGTGGCCAAGAAATGAGATTTATAACAACCCTTCAAGGATTTCATACCCCTTCGCGGACATGCTCCCAGAGGATCTTATTAAATACAGAGGCTTATTCCAAGCAAAGAAATTCAATGGATGTAAAAGCAGAGGGGAAAAAAACCCTAGCCTTTATTTCCAAACACTTATTTATGATGAGATTTTTCTTAATGAAACCTCAT